>NC_087218.1:3322396-3429896 GCF_015104395.2 Macrobrachium nipponense | reverse complement strand
ATATTATATATATATAATATATATATATATATATATATATATATGTTTGTTGTGTGTGTGTGTACTGTATAATCATATCTATTCACATATACTATAGTAGATTCACATCAACCGTGCATTTGACGTCTAGGCCAGTCCCTTACGACGCTCCTGATTGGCTGTTGATAAAGCAGGATGTATGTTCCACCTCTCCTGAAAGACGTATCCCTCAGGAGAGATAGAACATACATCCTGCCTATGTGAACTCTCTCGAGAGACAGACCTTCCAGCCCTGTCATTGGCTTATCAACAGCCAATCAGGGGCGTCGTAAGGGATTGGCCTAGACATCAAATACACGGCTGATGTGAATCTACTATATCTATTCTATACATACACAAGTTACAGGTGTACAATTTCAAATCTGAGGAGGCACGTCTCCCTAACAAAGATTTACACAACTGATCCACACTGCAAGGAAGAACAGGCAATGTCAGCAATGGGTTCTTAGCTCAATAGAATTGTTGTGATAAAATTAACGAGCGTTTGACGAAGTATCGCGATGGAAATTTGCCAGAGAAAATGAAATCGCCTGAAGTACCCGAAGGTCCACCAGCAGCTGAATTCCAGGTTATTTGCAACAAGACACGTTTACACATTAGCAAGAAATTAAAGAGACTAATTCAAAGAACTATCAAACTTGCCTTCTTTTAATATATTCGTACTTTTTGAGGGAATCTCATAAATGTGAAAAATAAAAGATGAAATAACGATTTGAAAATAAGCAAGAGTAAAATGAAGACTGTTGAGAGGAGAGGTTCAAAGAACGTAGAATAGGCTACCCAGATTTTCATATTATGCTGAATGGTGTCTGTGTGACAAAAGGACGTCGACTGGGGATTAGGCTCATAAGATGAACGAGAAGAGGACGTGTATTTGTGACCCAAAAGCGCGGGTGGTTAGCAAAGGGAGCGTAGCAACGTTAGGCCAGTGAGAGTGTTCAGCCTGATTTACAATTCATGGTTCCTCTGCGCTGTGCTACATACTGCTGATCTCCCAAAAATCCGGAGGAAAAGAGAAATGCTAGTTTTTTAAAATAATTTACATGAGATTCCCCAGAAGTTCCAACTTGAAAAGGGGACGAAAAGAATGAATATGCCGCAACTAATGTTCAGAAAGATTTGGTTTGGAGAAAATTTTGTAACAGAACCTGGAAGGGAATTATCGGAGAACTTTCGAAAGTATGGTACATCGTCATGAGAATATTTTTGAAGGTGGAAGTAATATGAAAAAATAGACGTCATTTGCTTGCACAATCTCCACAATTAATGAAGAATTACTTTTCAAGCTTCACTAACAACGTTGGCTGAGATGATAATGTTTAACCGTAAAGGTAAGTTCTCTTAACTATCTACCTATCCGTTTACATGACGGCGCATATGATCTCTTAAAAAGTTTTTTTATAAGTTTCAATGATTTTTTAGAAGTGGATTTTGGGTCAAACAAAAGTTCATTGGCTCCAGAACAGAGTCCTGGAACCCGATGTGGGATCCAGACTTTTGTTTGATCTCACTTGTTCCAAACCGCGTTTGAAACATTGCGCCTTCGCTCCGTATATTATTATATCATCAGAAAACGACGGCATTGCCACTGTTCATAAACATGTCACTTAATTTGACTCCCGTTATGTTTACTTTCCTGGAGTGCTATATCAACGTGTCAGATTGATAAGGGGAACCGAACAGATTCCCGAAACCTATCCTTAAAGTTTTACATTTAAATATATGTAATTTACATAACTGTGGATTTGTTTCTCTATTATATTATTATAAATTAGCTTCCCAGATGTAACAATGACCTTAGCCATTGAAATGTGACTTTGATTTTTCAGTTGGTAATCATTCTTCCAGGCACAGAGAAACAGACTCATCTCGTGAATAGTGAATTATATACAATTACTGGGGTTGGCACAGACGGATCTAATATGGCTTTACTTCACAATTGCAATCACTCGTTGTAAATCGGTGTTTGAACGAAGTAAAACAGAGCACCGAGTTCTGTATTCGCGGTATATTTTCAGAGATGACCTCTGAATTCGCTGTATATTTTCAGAAATGACATGACCTCTGGATTCGCGGTATATTTTCAGAAATGACCTCTTCATGAAGTATATATAAATTTCGCTGCAAACGGTCCTCTGAAGTGACGTTTTTACAGCCCTGATTTCAAATGATCTTCCAGTGATATATATCAGGCGTCAACAACTCTCATAATATAAAGTCTTGTAATACCCGGATATTTGTGTTGAGGCCTTCAATTTACCGTCTCAATATTTTTCATGTCTTTTTTTTAGACCCGTTCTAGACGTTTAACCAATCCTACCAGTCTGGACTTTCATTCAGACAACTGTACTGTACTCTCTCTCTCTCTCTCTCTCTCTCTCTCTCTCTCTCTCTCTCTCTCTCTCTCTCTCTCTTCAAAGTCTCATTACCTTATCTCGAAGATTCCTGTCAAACCAAAAATTTCGATTCTTCATACTCGTTACCAACAGCAATTTTACATCTCACTGGTAAGGTCTAAGTTTAAAACAGCATACCATTTTGTTAGAGAGAAAAAAAAGTCTTTGACTAAGGACCATTGGAATTGTTGGACAGGTGTTTCAAAGACCACATTTTTTTTGCACTGAGAAGTACTGTGCATTAGTGAATGGAATTTCAACATTTCTCTCCACAGTGACTCAACTGGTAACAAAAAGGTATTCGACTGCGTCCACCGACCAATACTATATATTATTAGGTCTCACGTCACTGTGTAATCCCTATCCATGAGCGAATGGGTATAAAAAAAATCTGGGTATAAAAAATTCTGGGTATATAAAAAAAATCTGGGTGTATAAAAATAATCTGGGTATATAAAAATAATCTGGGTATATAAAAAAATCTGGGCATAAAAAAATTAATCTGGGTAAAAAAAAAAAACCTTCATATTTTGCATGTATATTCTAAGCACGCTGACAAATGAGAGAGTTGTTCAACTGATGTCTATCGGTATGTAAATTAAGCACAGGATGCCGTGTTCCAACGCGCGTGGGAGGACCATACATTAGCGGGGACGGGAACAACGAGTAAATCTCGTTTTTCAATACTCTAGTCTCAATAAACAACTTTGGTGGAGATTAACGAACCGCGTTCTAAATCAATAGCTCTTTATGAGAGAGAGAGAGAGAGAGAGAGAGAGAGAGAGAGAGAGAGAGAGAGACATTATAGCTTGAACTTGATACTGGTATCTTAAAACAAAATCGACGTACTTTATCCAAAATGGAAAATGACCGTAATTATTAACAGAGATGTCTGAAGCATAGCAATAACAAATTAATTCAGGATGTAGAATTTAAAAGAAAATACTTTGTGGTGCAACACTAAAATTCCAAACCATAAATGTGCAAGGGACCTGACTGAGATAGGTACGGAAGAAGGCATTCTTCTACTGGAAGGCGGCCCAAGGAGAATCTAACTTCCTGTAGTAAATGAATCCCTGAAAAATGTCTTACGCTCGGCAAACGAAGAATAAACAAAAAATGCAATTTCTCATGAATAATTTATCCAAACTTATCAAGATGTTAATGTGTTTTCCAGAGAAGACTTGCATCAGTGAGACCGCGACCAAGGGGGAACATCTCTTGTCAAGAGCCAAACGGCCCATCCAGGTAGGATATGATCTTCACTGAACCCGCCGACATTTCTCCCCCTCTCTGTCAGCCTCCATTCCGTACTCAGCTACCAGCCTGATATTAAAACGAGATGGAAAAATAACCTGGAAAATAGGGCGCACTTCCCGGAGGCATATTCTCGAACTTTAACCAAGTGCCAAGACCTTCCCTGAAAAAAAAAAAAAAAGAAAGAAAGCGGGAAGCCATATCTTGAAAACTAACCATAGAATCTTCTTGAAAATGATCACATCATATTTCCCACACACAAATTACCTCTCAAGATACTTTTAAGTACTAACCTAATCTAACCTAACTCGGGCTGATGCAATACTATAAAAAAAAAGTAGATTCACATCAACCGTGCATCCAATGTCTAGGCCAGTCCCTTACGACGCTCCTGATTGGCTGTTGATAAGCCAATCACACGGCTGGAAATTCTCAGTCTCTCTCGAGAGAGTTCACATAGGCAGGACGTATGTTCCACCCCTCCTGAGGGACATGTCTTTCAAAAGTAACCCTCAGGAGAGGTGGAACAGACATCCTGCCTATGTGAACACTCGAGAGAGACTGAAAGTGTTTCCAGCCCTGTGATTGGATTAACAACAGCCAACCAGGAGGCGTCGTAAGGGACTAGGCCTAGACACAGGATGCACGGTTGATGTGAATCTACTGTAGTATCCATCTCGGGAATCTGCTTCCCGGAGTTACCACTCTAATAAAAAGCGAACCGAGTCTCAAAACACCACCAGCGGAGATGATCGATTAATTATTTGGGGGCGGCGGTGGGGCCGCCTCAACAACCGAGAATGAAGACCATACTCGCTGATAGGATTTCTCGGAGAAGGCAGTAAGTAGTCTGCTATGTTTGTTTCCTTGTTTCTTTCTTTGACGCTCCATGGAACCAGTGGTTATTCAGCAACGGGACCAACGGCTTGACGCGACTTCCGAACCACGTCGACAGTGAACTTCCATCACCTGAAATACACATCTCTCACCCCTCAGTCAAGAAGAGACTTAAAACAAAGTAACAAAAAATAGGCAGATCAATTCGAACAGGAAGAGATAACTCGAATTAGCGAAGGATGAAATAGTTGCTGAACTATAAGGACTAATGAATAGGAGAATGGACTAGCGTTTAGCAGGAGTATGTGAAAATCAAGTTGTACAAAAATTCATGTAACTTTAACATTATTATTTGGAATTCACTTACACACACACACACACATATAATATATATATATATATATATATATATATATATATATAGTATATAGTATATATATATATATATATATATATATATATATATATATATATATGTGTGTGTGTGCCATGGTGTTTTGCTTGTTTTAAATAAGTTAATTTTGTAGTGCTTTTAATTAGTTTTAATCATTTTTATAAATAATTATTGAAGGATCAACTCACTGAATATTTTTCTAAGCCTTGAAGATGCAACAACGTAGTTGCTAGACGTCGGCCTTAGCAATAAACTATAAATTGTAGAGCGCCTTTCCCAACATAACTACACCCACAATTATCTCCGAACTTCCTGACCTATTTTCAAATTTACACTTTTTCAATACTCTAATCACAACCCTACTCTCCCGTTCCCCTACCTACTCCACCCCCCCCCTGGGCAGACAAACCGGTTTGCATGGGGAGGGTGGCTGTGTCATGTCACTCCTACTGTTCCCCGATGAAGGACAAACATGATCCAATGGAATTGTATAATTATAGATAGATACTGCTCCTCAAGTTGATGAAACTAAAAGGAATGATCTCGGTCTCAGATCATTAAAGATTTTTATTCAATTGGGTTTTAATCTTCAGAATTTAGGGGATCAATTAATTTATTTGGCTTGCGATAGGCCTAAATGGATGGGATACAATAATTTTTTTATATAATAGAGGCAAACACAGATCAACAGTATTCAATTAGTTCGGAATATGATCCTCTTTGTACCTATATTTACACTCATTGAATAGCGCTGTTTTTCGTATCATATTGCGACTGGAGAGCGACTGTATTGAGGCGTAATGAGCAGGGAATTGGTTTGTATGGTGTTTCTACGTTGCATGGAACCAGTGGCTATTCAGCAACGGGACCAACGGCTTGACGTGACTTCCGAACCACGTCGAGAGTGAACTTCTATCACCAGAAATACACATCTCTCACTCCTCAATGGAATGGCCGGGAGTCGAACCCGCGACCACCGAGGTGAGAAGGAAACACCAAACCAACCATGCCACTGAGGCGCTCCCCAGGGAATTGGGCCTATCATTGAAGCAAGGTAATTCTTTCTTAGGAGAGTAAAATAGACAGACGGTTAGGTAACAACCGATACAGAGCGTACGAAGCAAGAAATGGGAAGTATGGTTATCAAGGAAGGGAGAAAATCTATACTATATGTATGCATATACACACACATACATATATATATATATATATATATATATATATATATATATATATATATATATATATATATATATATATATTCTATTCTAATCTGGCAATTCTATACTGGGGTGTGTTCTACCAAGTATACTTTGACATTCATGAGTATAATATGACTACATCCACGGGGATAGGACGGTTCTAGTAGGCAAATTTAAAAAGAAGGTAATTACCGCTTAACAAAAGTCAAATAGTGATTAAGAGGATAAGCAGCTAATATATATATATATATAATATATATATTATAATATATATATATATACATACATACAAACTGCTCATCCTCTTAATCACTACCTGACTTTTAAGATGATTATCTTCTTTCTAAATATGCCTACTAGAACCGTCCTATCCCCGTGGATGTAGTCATATTAATGCTCATGAATGTATTAAGTATACTTTGGTTGAACATATCCACGAGCTCGCCTCCCCCCCAAAAAAAAAAAAAATCCCCCACAACGATTCTCTCTTGGATATCATCAAATTCCCGTTGTATGACGGCATCCCTCACGGTATTTACAACTCCTTATATTTTTCGTTTCTCAGGCGCCTCACAAGCATTCGTGCGGTGTTGGTCGTCTGCCCCGAGAGGCAAAATCTACCATAATTCCTCTCTATAAGTTCCCTTTCTCTTACTTTCTCCCAGAATAGAGTTCGAATCACCGTGTTCCACAATTATTTCCTGCTGCAAATAACGGTGCAAGAAATGCGTGAGGTGCGGGACACCGATATGCGTATTTCTGCTCTAAAACACTGGAATTTTCGCGATAGTGTGTGAACTGATGTGGAAAGTGTATTATTTCGACTAGATTACATGTCAGGGAGCCATTCTTCGGGTGTTGAATTGAGTTCCGAGTCACAATGTAGTATAATTATAATCACACATCCTCCTTCTCTCTCTCTCTCTCTCTCTCTCTCTCTCTTTCTGTAAAATTGAATGCTTGTTTAATACCTTTAATGTCTTGCGTTGATTATATATTGTGTATCCTTAACAGTTCCCGAGTGCATATGATTGCAACAAGTTCGTGTTTCCTCTCTCTCTCTCTCTGTCTGTCTGTCTCGGTCGGTTGGGCCAAGTCCTGACAAAGAATTTAATTTTTCTTGTTTATATTTACTTCAACACTCTAGTATTCCATTCAGTAGATCAGTAGAGCAGCGTATCTCATAACTGCCAGCTTGTAAGGAACTTCCCGACATCTTAATCCCTGGATGATCTCTGCCATGACTGACTACCATTCCCTTTACATTTTGATCCCTGAAATAGGTTAGATATCAAATTACGGTCTAGAATAGAATATAGAATTTAGACCAAAGACAAAACGCTGGGACCTATGAAGTCATTCATCGCTGAAAGTGAAATGGACAGTACAAGGTTTGAAAGGTGTAACACGAGGAAACCTCGCAGTTGCACTATGAAACAAATGTTAACAGATGTTGGAAAGTAAGATGGAAAAAAGACAATATGAATGGAGGTACAGTAAAAGGAACGAAAGGGGTTGCAGCCAGGGGCCGAAGGGAAAATTACGGTCTAGGGTTAATTTACTTCTACTTTTGTAACTTTAATTTTCTACTTATTTCACTTTAAATCTTTTCCGGACAATAGTGTTTGTTTGTTTTTATGGTGATTTTACGTTGCACGGAACCAGTGGTTATTCAGCAACGGGACCAACGGCTTTACGTGACTTCCGAACCACGTCGAGAGTGAACTTCTATCACCAGAAATACACATCTCTAACCCTTCAGTGGGATGCTCGAGAATCGAACTCGCGGCCACCGAGGTGGCAGGCCAAGACCATACCGATCACGCCACTGAGGCGCTTCCATTTGATTTTGTTAGCTAAAGCCACTAGGAACGTTCGAAATGAAACGACTCAGCGCCAAGTACTTAAGTGTATTTTTTTTTATTACTTTGTGCCTGAAGATGTGTTAAAAACATAAAGTACTTGGAACTGTCGTTTCATTTTGAAGTTTCCCAGTGGTATCAGCTATGTGATTATCACGATGACAAAACACAGAGGGCAAAACGAAACAAGTCAGCACAAGAGGTCCTGATAAAAGCAGAGACAACTCTGACGTCATTCATACTGCCACCCTTCCCTAGTAAGCGGAAGCACAGGACAGCTAATATAAAAAAAATAATAGAATTTGAGTATCTCGCCGCCAAAAGATCTTCGCTCTTATACTTATCTCATTTCTTTATTGAGCGTTATCCGTGATTTTTGGAATGACTTCCATACGACCGTTAACTTACTTGCACATGCAATGTGGTGCTTTCTTCAAATACTAAACATGAGAATCCATTAACATCGAAATGCCTCTTGCCTTGGAAGTGCCTTTTAGCCAAAGGGGACTAATAAATATTCCTTCCACGAACCCAAGCCTTTTCGGGTTGGAACCAAGACGACAGTGGCTTTCTGTACTTGTCCTTCAAGCAAGACGCAAGCTGATTTTGACCATGTTGAACTTGGAAAATCTAAATGTAAATTATGACCACGACATCTGCTAATAAGTGGGCAAACTTATACATGCATACAGGGAAAACCTAAATCTAAATTATCACCGCGACATCTCCCTAATAAGTGTGTAAACATGAACACACACATACATACACGCACGCACGCACAAACATAATATTGAAGGCCGCTGACACCTGCCAAGAGGTGGAGTTTTCGTTTTCCGGGAGAAGGAATGTCCACTTTGGGAATGCTACTCTTAAATCTCTTTGTCCCAAACACCTGATCTGGATGACTTCTTATCTGAATTGTCCTTTGGACCAGGCTTAGCAACGCTCTACAAAATCTTTACAATTAACAAGTATAAACATTCCCACCCTGACGAGAATTCGAACTGGTGCCTTTTTGGGTTGAAATCAGGAAGATGGTGACTTACTTTCGCCGTCTATCAAGTGAAATGTAAACTCATTTCCAACCCACTGTAAATATTCCTATCGAATTGCTCTGGACTTAAAAGGAGTGGCGCGAATGTGCACTCTGTCTTCTTGGCCTACGGCTCTGTCCCTTTTACTTTATAAAGGAGTCACTTAATAACCTGGACAGCGCAGAAACACATGTCACATATACACTTAGGTGTGAAGCTATTTCCAAGGTAAGTAAATACGATATTAATGGGTGATTTGTCCTCAATGACTGAATATATATTATATATTCTCTTTCCTCGACCGTGGGTAGCTGCCCAGAAAAAAAAAAAATCATTCTGCCACTTTCATATATATATATAATATAATATATATATATATATATATATATATAATATACATCAGGATTTTAATTTCAGCTATAACTTGAGACACTTGTAGCATATTTCTGAGAATATTCAAAGTCAAATCTACAATTTATATCAAAATCTTACCAAAAAAATTTCCTCCAATTTAGAAATGTGCAAAAAAAAAAAAAAAAAAAAACAAAAAAAAAAAAAAAAAAAAAAAAAAAAAAAAAAAAAAAAAAAAAAAAACACAAGGGCAGGGAATCTAAAGCCTTATTTGTCCGAGTTACTAGCAAACAAAACCTAGCAAACAAATGTTGGTGTGATAATCTACCTAAGTGGGTCCTTTCACAAGACACAACGAGGCTGACGTCTTCAAATGATAGAACTTTTTACCGACGACGAAAAAAAAAATAAAAAGGAAATTTGTCGACTCTCACGGGACAGAAAGGATTGTTAACAAAAAATGTTGGAGCCATATTTTGTCAGAATGAGTGGAAACTCCGTCAGCTCAGTTGGTTATACAGGGCTGGGGGTGTGGATTCCTCTTGTATTGTGCGTTTGGTTTCAAAATGCCCTATTCGTGAGATCTGAGAGGCCGTTGCTCTCCAAGAGACGGGACGATGACGCAATCAGGAGATACTTTCGACACAATTTTGTCCCTTATAATTCTGAACTTACTTTCTAGTGATTTATCAAGTGTTGGAAATACGAACTAATTGACTGACTTGCATAAATATCCTTTATAATTGCAATTGTGTAAAGTGTGATCTTTTGATCTCGCAATATGCATCTTCTTTTCACTATCTTTGTTGCTATGATAACAGTCGAACATACGTGTAAATCCAAGCATCGCAAAAGCACGGTAATCTAATCAAATGCTTAACCTGGATATGGTACGTCTCTTTCGCCTGGAGCAAATGGACACCCCATCTGATCCTCAAAGGGGTGGCTAATTATCATACAGCTTTTCTTTTTTTTTTTTTGTAAAATGTCTTCGGTTATAAAGCACTATACTGTTTTAAAACAGTCGTGATGCTGTCAAATCAATAATACTCGTTTGAGAAAATAAGATTTGTCAAATCAATAATACTCGTTTGAGAAAATAAGATTTGGCATCTCAGTTTAGCTCGTCTCTTCTTACATTTTGCTGGCTTATTGTTTCACTTTGAAAGTACTCAGGATGACGTGGCTTCAAGAATACCACAGTCTCCTAAAAAATTAGACGCCCTCGGTAAACAATAACCATGAAAAAAGCCGAATCCGTATTATTCTCAATTCCAAAAGGACCTTACCAAAAAGGTGTAGTCATCTGATAACTCTCTGGAATGAGTTATCGGTTACAAATATCAGTTATTGTTTTGTTTGTATGGTATTTTTACGTTGCATGGAACCAGTGATTATTCAGCAACGGGACCAGCAGCTTTACATGACTTCAGAATCACGTCGAAAGTGAACTTCTGTCACCAGAAATACACATCTCTGACGCCTCAATGGAATGCCCGAGAATCGAACTCGCGGCCACGACGTGGCAGGCCAACACCAAGCGGACCATGTCACTGAGGCGCTAATATCAGGTACTACCGCTCCAGGTCAACAATCAACCTTGATGAAAACGTCAGCAATGTACTAAGGTCTCATCCGGCAACTACTGGTCTACTACTCTTCAGATATATAATAGAGAAGGTTATGTCTTCACATATAACATTCGTCTGTTAAAAGTGCCAGGACATTACAAGGATGGATGAAGCTAGGCAAATATATCCTTTCCAAGGGACAAATTGTTTCAGAGTTGATGATGCGTTGCCATGGAAACCATCTCAACTGAGACCACATTTTTACCCCAAGTTAATCATCTTCAGAGGTAATCTTGTGAATACATCCGGCATGATTCGTCCCATACTCTTTACCTGTTATCAAACGATCGCAGTAAACGCGAGCAAACATACATGCACACAAAAGGCAAGGGTGGCAAGAAATAGTCTTCTACATATTTTGATGAGGAACGTAAAAACTGCAAGCAATTTCAAATCAATTTTAACACTTCAGACCAAAATAATAACGTTGGTTTTTTGTAAATAAAAGATACAGGGAATGAGTATTGATACTAAAACAACTGTAATAATATCCAACCGTGAAATTACGGAGAATTGTTACGTCCAGCATAATTCACACGGAAGTCTAATATGCAACGAAGGGCGGGAGAGGATACCTAATGTACTACTCAAGTAAACCGATGAAAATAACAAATTACATATTTCCCAGACCACCAGATTATTTTCACATGTAATAAAATTCTTGCAAAAAAAGTTTTAGATGTCTCCACATCTCTCTGATAAAGACGCCCCGACCCGGATAAAAGAAGGGGGAGGGGGAGGGGGAGGAGGCGGAGTAGGGGGTTAATGGAAGGGGTAGTGAGCAACATAACCCAGGTACCAATCGAACTCGCTAGCCTGGTGCTAAGGACGTCTGGTCACATTAGGCTCCAGTGCCTTCAGCAGGAGTAACAACTCTAATGCATGCCAAGTTCGTTGTCTTGGTCAGTCTACTTCAGAAACAATGGGTCAGGTCAGTACTTGGAAGGTAACCAGCAACGAGTGCCAGCTGACGTTGGCACAAATGCTCTCACGTGACCATTAAAGGCACTCGGGAAAGACCAGCGGAGCGTTTGAGTGAATACAACGCTGTCATAGGAGGCTGAAGGACATCTCTCGTAGTAACTAAACTATGTCTCCAGCAACAATGAATGATCTGCTTGGTGCTAAGTAATATATGGACATAAGTATAACACACACACTTGCACATGGCAGAGATGTAGGTGAAAACCTCAGTGCATTTTTTCCCACTGAGAGAGAGAGAGAGAGAGAGAAGAGAGAGAGAGAGAGAGAGATTCACGGTGCATATCTCTCTCATGAGATGGTAACTGTTGCCACTATAGCATAACTTCATGAGACACTCGACGTAACGGAAAAGGCAAAAGCGGAATTTTGCATTATTTACCGAGACGTGGGACGAGGCATAACCATGCCCGGTTAGGTAAAAGGAGAGAGAGAGAGAGAGAGAGAGAGAGAGAGAGAGAGAGAAGAGAATTGAAGCCATTGCATTGTAGGGCGTAATTCGGTAGCTTTTTAAAGTATATTCTAAAGTAATAATCAAGGAAGAAGGCTGCAAGGAAAGGGCGTAAAAGGCAATAAGGAGATTGAAAAGCACAGGTCAGAATTAGAGAGAATTCCACTTGTGAAAATCCTCAGACAAGTCAGTAATGCAACGCATAAAAGAGTGATCACTCCAGTCTACGAAAGAGGTCAAAGTTCACGAGAAAAAAACCATTCCGTTTCTACTGCTGGGTCGTGGGTGAGGCGCCCCCCCTGTGGTTGACCCCCAACCCCCCTTTCCAGTGAAACTTCCACAACATCGGCTACATCACATAAATTCACAAAACGTCCATCAGTGCACATCAAAATCCTCATCTACGACATACTACCGCCATTGACCCATGTCTGGCATATATATATATATATATATATATATATATAATATATATATATATATATATATATATACACTCTCGCACTATCTGGCTACAAGAACGTTCCTTTCCAACACTTCTGTCACCCAATTCATCTAATCCTTTCTCTCTTTTTCACTGACCCTAACAACATGGATCGTTCTCGTTTGTCCCCCACCGGGTGACAGTGGGGAAGACATGACACTGCCATCCACCCCATGTAAATCTGCTTGTCCGCCCGGGTTGGGGCGGGGTAGGTAGGGGATCGGGAGGGTAATGGGAGACAGCAGTGCCGGGTTCCAGCACTCGTAGCACACCAACTCTCTTCACCAATAGTAGTGAATAACAGACTTGTTTTTTGCACAATACTGTATTTTCTCTCCAGATGAGCGAACCATCTCAAAGCACCTTCATCCACTCCTATATCTGCGGTAACATTTCCACATTTTTTCTACTTATTTTCAAATTTTTCATCATATCAGATCTGCTCTGCATATCCTGAAAAAACAGTTCATTTAAACAGCTCCAACCTTTTATCTTCCAATGCCAGTCTTCTCCAAACTTCACTTCAATAAATGAGAGTTGTCATAAGCATCTCTTTGGTAATATATCCACCGTCTCTTTGCAATATATATATATATATATATATATATATATATATATATATATATATATATATATATATTCTCAAGTACTGAAAGAATCATGATACATCATACATACAATATATATATATATATATATATATATATATATATATAATCATATATAAACCACAAAGAAATAGGCAGATGCCCTTATCCAGACAATAAGTATTATTTCAATAACAGTGGAACAAAAGATCCCAGGAACGTAACATTAGCATCATGATGATCTGCTGACACGAGAAGCCTCAAGAACTAGACCTATAGTTTGGCTCCTGGTAGTAGCATCGGATGACATACGTCCAAGTCTATGGAAACGAAACGATGCAGTCGACATTAACATAAACCGCTGGATAATATTCATCTGCATCATACGCCTACTACCATTAGGTCAAGGGTTAAAACTTGCAGAGTCAACTTGCAGCTGGATCAGTCCTTGCAGCAGACAATTAAATAAGCTGGAATTCTCCGTATCTGACGATACATCCTAGATGATTTATTTACCTCACTTCTCCTTTTGAACGTAACTTTTCATCACGCGAAAGGGCAGCAGACTCCAACATTTCGTACAGTGACAAAACCTGACTTGGGAATGGAATGGAATATAGAATTCAGGCCAAAAGCCAAGCGCCTGGACCTATGAGGTCATTCAGCGCTGGAAGGGAAATTGAAAGTAGAAAGGTTTGAAAGGTGGAACGGGAGGAAAACCTCAAAGCAGCTGCAATATGAAATAACTGTTAGGTGAAGAGGGAAAGTATACGGGAAGTCAGAATACGAACGGAGGTACAGTAAAAGGAATGAAAGGGGTTGCAGCTAGAGGCAGAGGGGACGCTGTAAACAACTTTGAGAAATAGGTCCGTGAAAGACATTATTTCACGAACACTTAAGACAATATAGTAGTCATCGAATAACCTTGAATTAAGATGATTAAGAGGATTTAAATTTTAGAGAGAAGACTGATTTATAACGTCTCGCGTCGAATCTTGCCAAATATACATTAAAAATCCTAAGAGCTGTACTAGTATAACGAAGGTCACACGTAACACTTAAAAAAAAACATGATTATGTAGTGTAGGAAATTACGAGTTCATTAAGTAACATGAAATGGTGCCATCTTCGAGAAAATTAATAAAATATAATGATACCAGAAAGGCATTGGCTGTCTTAGGCACAAACTGAAGTACAACATTTGTAAACGATGGAAAACAAAAGCTAGTGTTCAGAAAATCAAAACAAAATACAATGGTCAATGTTCGCTGATAAAATTTTTAAGAAGTCTAGGATGTCGTAAAATATTTCTAAGTTTTTTCTTGTTCTCAGAGATTTGAATAAAATTAAACGGGAAGACGTGGAAAGTGTATGAATGGCGCGAATGACATACTTTTTTTGGTTGTTTTGTTTTGTCTGGTGTTTTTATGTCGCATGGAACCAGTGGGTTAATCAGCAACGGGACCAACGGCTTTACGTGACTTCCGAACCACGTCGAGAGTGAACTTCCATCACCAGAAATACACATCTCGCACACCTTAATGGAATGCCCGGGAATCAAACTCGCGGCCATCGAAGGGGGGGGGGGGGGGGGGAGGAGTACGCTAACACCATACCGACCACACCACTGAGGCGCTATGACATACCTTGCGTTCCTGCTAAACAAACCCCGCTGGTATTAAAGTCATAATAGGAGACTCGGAACTGGTAACACCAGCAACCTACTGATCTGAAAGTTCTTGAACGGCGAAGTCAGAAGATCAATGCTACGGGAAACGTGGGAAAACGGGACTTCTGTATCTTGCAACGTTATTAGGTTGTTGGTGTGTGTGTGTGTGTGTATTTCTTTTTTACTTTTATTTTACACCTTACGAAACCTTGATGGTTATATGAGTGTATCGGCGTATCTCCAACACATATGTTAATTAGTTTCGTAGTTATTATTATTATTATTATTATTATTACTGGAGAAAGAAATCCACAGTATATACATAATCTTTTAAAATTTTATTTTACTCCTTAAGAAACCTTGATGGTTATATGAGTGTATCGCTTTCTCCAACAAATATATTAATTAATTTCGCAGTTATTATTATTATTATTATTATTGGAGAAAGACATCCAAAGTATATATATAAATTTGTACATATAGCTTTCGGGAATCTGACAGATTTATATGTAAATATATTATATATATATATATATATATATATATATATATATATATAATATATAGATATATTATATATATATATATAATATATATATATATAAAACTGTAGATTTATTTCTCTATTTCAAAACTCATACTATTATGAGAATTTTTAATTATTATTATTATTATTATTATAATGGCCGCCATATTAAGTCGCTCTGAAGGTCGGCAGCTGATGGGCATACATCCATTTGTTCTGGTGATCGTTCGACTGCAGTATATACATCATTGCACATTTTTCCTCTCGCATATGTTTCTCAATAAAGTTATTCCACTAATCTTTTGTCGTATAGCATCTTGACTGTCTAGCTTAATGTGAACGCTTTTCAATATCGTTAGCGAAACCGTACTGCTGGTAATGAATGTATAACCTAATTCATCATTACCATAATCATTATAACAAACGGGAGTATTATAGTAATAATAACAGTAATGTTATAAGGGTATCATTGAATTCTATATTTGTTTACAGCCTTAGGTAAATAAAATGTATTATCATTGGCATTATCCTTCAATAAAAGACAGCAGAAATCTTTATATGTCCCTAGGAAACCCCTGATATATATCATATATATATATATATATATATATATGCCAGCTACATGGTGATGAACTATATATACATATAATAAGAAAGAACAGAGACGACTCTGTATAAATTAAATACCGTGGTTCTTCTCTATTTCTCTAATTATTTTCTCGTTGTTGCTTAAAACTGGTGAGCAACGCACCGAAGGTTGGCATTATTATTATTATCATTATTATTTAGTTGTTTTTTGTTTTTCTATTTTCCTTACAATTCGCTTCTCAGGCTCAGCGACGTTTCTGAGTAACTGGCCAATATTCATAATGGGATTTTTAAAAAAATCATAAATGCTGAAGGTAATTTTTTCATTTTATTAGCGATCCTGTTCTAATAAAATAAAAGATTACCTTCAGTATTTTTAATTTTTGAACATTGGCCAGTTACTCAGAAACATCGCTGAGCCTGAGAAGCGAATTGTAAGGAAAACAGAAAAAACGATATATAAAATCAACTCGTTTAATTCTGCCATTCTTTTTAACAGCATTTTCTTAAAAGAGGGTCTAAAATACCAAAATATTATTATTATTATTATTATTATTATTATTATTATTATTATTATTAGTTTTAAGGTACTAGTTCCTTTAGGAAAACCTCAAAATGAAATACAAGAAAAGAAAATTATTATTATTATTATTATTATTAGTTGTAAGGTACTATTTCCTTTAGAAAAACCTCAAAATGAAATAAAGTGAAACACAAAAAAGCAAAAATTATTATTATTATTATTATAATTAGTTGTAAGCTACTAGTTGCTTTAGTGAAGCCTGAAAATGAAATACAAGAAATACAAGAAAAACAAAAAATAAAAATCGCGAATTTCCAGAGCAAGGCTTTCAGGGCACCGCCATCGGAAGGAAAGAGGGGAAACCTGATTTGCAGTTTTTAGGGTCAGGGCTAAAGAGGCTACGGCAGCAGCAGCAGCAGCGTTAAGGGGATATAAAGCCAAGCTATTGCATCTCCCAGGATACACACAAACGCAGGGAAGAATGACGTGTTACATGCATGAAATCCTAAAACGTGAAAGACGCAGAGAGCGGTATGGCATCGCAAGATGCCATACCTGTTTGTTTGTTTGTATGGTATTTTGACGTTGCATGGACCCAGTGGTTATTCAGCAACGGGACCAACGGCTTGACGTGACTTCCGAACCACGTCGAGAGTGAACTTCCATCACCAGAAATACACATCTCTGGCCCCTCAATGGAATGGCCGAGAAGCGAACCCGCGTCCACCGAGGTGGAACGCAAACACCATACCAACCACGCCACTGAGGCGCTAAGATACATACCGATGTGGATCCTGACCGACCCCCGTCATATTTTTCCACGGGATATTCGCAGGAACTCATTACGCGCCTCAACAGAAGAATAAATATATATAAAACATAAAGAGGCCTTTGCTCGGCAAAATATCTCTCGCCGTGTTAAGGGGAGAGAGAGAGAGAGAGAGGAGAGAGAGAGAGAGAGAGAGAGAGAGAGAGAGGGTTCTCGACTTACGTGATAATTTGTTGAATTGGGGAGTGCTGATTTCTAATTTCATTTGGAATGGCGGTCTCTGTCCCAATCATCTTTAACGAGTTCGTGAGGAAAACATGGAAAAAGTCAAGACTCAACGGTTTTCGTCACGCAACTAAAGCTTTCCATACGAACATACGAACGAAAAGGAATGACTGTCTATTATTTTCCTTCTCTCACTCTTTTTTTCCTCTCTCACACTGGAATGTATCCTGCTGATTCCTGCTGTGTTTTTTTAGGCTTGTTTTAACTCTTCATCTCGCTTAGCAAATCGTTTCACTTTTGTGGGTGTTTGTCGCAAACAGCCTCCCTCCGCCACGGGCAACTTGAGTGGACATTGATGGTTCAATATTTTAGGATGAGAGAGAGAGAGAGAGACAGTCACCCCCTGCAGCTCACGACCAGATCCACGCAATCCCTGTTAACGTTGATTGTTTCGAACATCTGACTGCCAGACCTGAGTCGGAGTCAGTCAGTCAGATCTATGGACTACCAGAACGTCCTTCTAGTACACTGAACAACTGGGCAGAATGCTTCGTATTTCCTTAACACCTGAATCACACACACTTTACGAAAAACGTTGCACGCTGCACACGGACAGATGGTTGGGTCAACATATTTCGTCTCAGTTACCAATAGTCTCTCACACACACACAAACGCCTCAAGCAAATAACTGTGCGAGAGGGAGCAGCTCTCTCTCTCTCCTCTCAGATAACAGAGATAATCGAGCTCCACGGCGAAAGGGATGGATGTAAATGCCAGACAATTAGAACACCAGCGGATGGAGACGGGAGAACAGAGCAGGAGAACCGAGGAGCGCCGCGTATCGTCCAAAGGAAGGTTAGACCAACACTGAGCCCAACTGACATCATGCCTCCTCCTCCTCCTCCTCATCTTCCACCACCCCCAAACCTCGGCTCGGGAGGAACACAGTCATAGTAGGGGTGGGAATCGTGGGATGAAGAGGCACAGAGAATCGGAGTGAGTGAGAGAGAGAGAGAGAGAGAGAGAGAGAGAGAGAGAGAGAGACAGAGCGAGCGAGACAGACTATAGTCTAATGTACAAGCACGCTCCCGTAAGTGCGCGCGCTGACACGCTCTCTCTCTCTCTCTCTCTCTCTCTCTCTCTCCTCTCTCTCTCTCTCTTATTGCGGCTGAATTCGTCTTGCGTATAATGAAGGTGCATATTACTTATGCTCTTGAATGATGTGTAGGAGCTTTGACTAATCGCTTTCTATTTCCAGGTTCATTATCAAACCAGCTTCATTTTTTCATTTCGACGGACGCGTTCCAAGACTAGATAAATACAGTGATAAAAACAAATACAACTACGGATTTCATGCACGCGAGTATACACGAATCCGACTTCATTCCTCATCGGATAAGAAAGGCTTTAATAGCAATATTGTTTCAAGTCAGTGCAATGGTGCGCTTGAAAGATTTCCCTTCCTCAAGTCGTAAGACATTCTACAGCAGCTTCCGTAGTAATCTTACATATAACCTGCCTATTTTTCAATGGATTTCTACAGAATGGAATGGAGAGTTTAGGCCAAGCGCTAGGACCTACAAGGTCATTCTGCGCTGGAAGGGTAATTGAGAACAGGTAAGTCTGAAAGACGTAACAGGAGGACCTCGCAGTTGCACTAAAAAAATTATTAGGAGAGGGTGGAAAGTAAGTTCGAAGAGAATATGAACGGAGGTACAATAAAAAGGAATGAATGGGGTTGCAGCTACAGCTGAAGGGACGCTACAAAGAACCTTTAGTAATGCCTACAGTGCACCCCGTGAGGTGCACTGAAGGGGGATATTCTATAGAAGCTTCCTTACTTCCAACAAAAGTATCCATTAAAACAAGGATTCATTATTAGCGAAAGAAGATGGATGAATTTCCTCTTCAAAAGATTTTTAATTTCCTGACAGATTCTTTGAATATCCCTTTAACCCTGTGAAGGACGAACCATCAGAACAAGGCGTGATCCGATCTTCAGCTTACACGGGGGGGGGGGGGGGGGGGGAGGGGAGGGGAGGGGTTAAGGGCATGATAAAATCTACAGTCAACTAGAGCATTGTTTCATCCAACGAAAATTAAAATAAATGCGCTATATATTATTAGAAATATTTTTCTGTACTGTTTAACAAGCTATTTATTTATTTATTTATTTATTTTTACATTTTCATTCTAATAAATATATTATAAATATCCTCTCCTAAAATTAATGTAGCTTTAGCTCAAGACGAAACACCTCTTTCAGACCATTTCAGGCTCTTTCATTGATCTTTCCTACCACCCCCAACAACAACAACAACAACAACAATAACAAAGTTGTTTGTAGGCTTACTCCCCGAATAAGCAAAAATGTTAATCCATGTTGCAAGAGAGTCCGGTGAAGTTTAGCCACTTACTGGAAACGCTCTGTGACTGATGATAATTCACTCAGAAACGGAAGAAAACATATAAAAATGATAGCAATGACATTGGCCAGTGACACAAGCTTTTACACCTAATTTATTTATAATTGCATTATGGTGATTATCTCAATGTAAATTACGAATAGTCGTTACACTAACAAATTGGCAAAAATAACACAAGGACGATTTTTTACATAAACAAGAGAACAACAATTTATAAAAGACTCAAGTAGGCTGATGCTGATAAATCCATTCTTGTTTTTTGAAAATTCGCCCAAGGTTTGGCACAGATTATCTCTTCATCCTCACAATATATTCATAATTATTCTGCAACTGGACAAAAGGAGATCTTCGGACTCCATTGTTAGTATGTATTGTGTGTTTACGTTGCATGGAACCAGTGGTTATTCAGCAACGGGACCAACGACTTTGCTTGATTTCCTAACCACGTCGATAGTGAACCTCTAACACCAGAAATACTACATATCACTCACACCTCAGTGGAATGCCCGATATTAGAACTCGCGGCCACCGAGGTGGTACGCCAAGACCATACCGACCACGCCACTGAGGCGCTTCAGACTCCGTTGCAGTACAAACCAACCTGGAGAGATTTGGAAAAAAATTATAAATAAATAAATAGAAAAAGAAGAATTCGACTGGGTGTTTCTTTTCCTTTTCTGGACTAAATGTTTTTGCGTGTGGCTGGCTGCTCTTGTTGAGGATGTCGCTATAGTAACGAATGAGACGGTTTACAACCTTCGCTTCCTCAATCTTCAGCTTCTCGCGGTTCCAAATTGGCGACCGCATCTCTGAACTTGTCAGACTTGTCAGAGCTGTTCAAGGTCAGAGCCCAGAACAGAAGAGCAAGTGTGCGTATAATATATGCCTTCTCAAGGCTACTGAAATCTGGCTCTGGCTCACGGCAGAGATGGTTTTTATCAACGCAGTTAAACCTCTCCAAAAAGGCTATCGTTTACTGACCAATTTTCATACGACTTCTTCAACCTGTGCTTGCGATATCATGCTAACATTCACACCTATTTAGGTGAAAGTAATCATCTTCCTATTCTTCCGGTACACTGTATCTCTATAAATATATATATATATATATATATATATATATATATATATATATATATACATAATATATATATATATATACTATATATATACATATATATATATATATATATATATATAAATATATATATATATATATATATATATATATATATATATATATATATATATATATATATATATATATATACATATATATATATATACACCCACACACACACATATAATATATATATGTATATATATATATATATATATATATATATATATATATATATATATATATATATATATATATATATATATATATATACATATATATATATATATATATATATATATATATATATCTATGATATATATATAAAAAAAAAAAAAAAAAAAAAACATATATATATATATATATATATATATTATAGATATATATATCTATCTATATATATATATAATTTTTGTTAGCTCAACAATATTTCCTTCATAAATACACTAAGAATAAGTGCTTTCATTTTGGATCAGTTTTACAGACTACTGAACTTCGTGTTGACATACTACGAAGTGACGAGCCTTTACCTTTGGCACAACCGAGTTTTGAAGCTTATTTTTTTGTGCATATCATCAATACTACCAGGCTGTAAGGAAATGCTCTGTTCCTCCCGTGTTATCAGAATGTCAACGCTACACTCAAAGTCCTTTAAATATATTCCGAGAGGACATTTCAAGGACTTTGGCTACACTGATGGAGAATGAGCAAGTTGCAGCTCAGCAACCGGAAGTAGGCCATCAACCCACAAGAGCGTGACTTGTATACATTCAGTTACTTCATATTTTACTGCATTTCGTTACAATAATCTCTACAAATAGCGCCCCATGCTATTCTCCACGGGCTGATATGCCATGCAGCAATATTAAGGAACACCCTACTCATTTGTGTCGTGATTTACCAATACCTTGTTTGTAACTACACATACACATACAAACACTGTATATATATATATATATATATATATAGTATATATATATATATATATATATATATATATATATATATATAACTGAATCACGAAAGTTAGGAACGTGATAAATCCATAAATAAGATAATGCCACGAAGGAAAAATAAACGAAGGAGTCTGCAAGATCTTTCGACTTAAAAGTCCTTTACTGAGCAGATACTGACAAAAATACGAGAAAAGACAATACAAGAAGGTTCGTATAACTGACAGATAGGGATTATAAAGGGATTAGTACCTAGAATCCGACACACCTGGAAGATAAGAAACCTCCCAAACAAGCATAAACAAGGGTGCAATTAAAGGTTTAAGACAATCATCTCAGATACAATCTCCAGACAATTAAAGGATTATAGGTGACAGCTATTCGGAACCTGGTAAACAAAACCATATTCACAAAAACATGACAGACATACATACAATAAAATTAATAACTCTAAGGCAACTGATTTTTATTTAAGTCAGCAATTATATCTTTGAGTCATTCTTAAACACTATATATATATATATATATATATATATATATATTATATATATATATATATATATATATATATATATATATATATATATATTATATATCTATATTTAGCAGACACAGCAACACATGCTCCATTACAAACAGCTCCTCCGTCGCATTTGTTTTATCATCCACCCATTTCGATCTGAAACTCCTAACGCGAGTGTAATTCCTATTTTCCAACTATGATTCCCTCCATCCAGCACCTCTTAGTAATTCCTTGATAAAAAATTAATCAAAATCCTCCCGTGGCATTCCCACGTGCAGTAAGTAACGTTACGCCCCGAGACTTCTTCGAATGGCACCCATTCCCAAACACATTTCCACTCTCTCCATTGTCACTTTTCCCCGTGAACTCCATAACTCCCAACATCGCCATATCTTTCCCCGCAAAGTTGCTGCATAAGGAAATGGGTCGTGAGTGGAATGCGGAATAGCTGATGCTTGCACATTACTCAATACTGTGCGAAGAGAAACTGCAGACAGTGTTTGCGAGAAGGGGGGAAAAGTTGAGCTTATCCGAGGACTAAAAAGATGATAAGGGTAGAAGAAGAAAATCGGGGCAAATGAGAACGACGTTGGTGTAGAGCCTGTGGGAGGAGGAAGGAAGAAGCCTTTCATCTGGAGCGGCATTCGGGGTCAAAGAAAAGGCGACTGCCACGATAGCTAATGGGGTCTCGCAGCGGGTTTTGGGCACAGCAGATAAGGGGGAAACGTGTGAGTGTTTATGAAGGCTCAGGTAGGGACGACGCATCAACTATAGTTGTTGAGTCAGTTCTACTTTACAGAAGCGAAGTGTGGATGCTGAATGCAAATGAAAGCTGTACGAGATGAATTATTCAACTAATCTATGTCGGGAAATATGGAGACGCACAGAGGAAGTGGAACGAAAAGTTAGCAGAGGTGAAACGAAGGATCAGTGTGTGTTCTGAGTTGGTTTGGTGAAGTGGAAAGAACCGAGAATGATAGATTGGTGAAAACTGAAAGACCTGGAATGGTGACGTGAGTTGTGAATGGCGTCAGAGGCACTGGTAAACGGCTGGTGCATCGGAAGTTTTCTGCACAGGGGTTCCTTGACGATTCATCATGGTAAAAGTATGAATCTCACAGTAATAATCAATCACTCTCTTGTCTTTTCTTGGGGGTCGCATCCGGTTAGAGTTAATGGTTTAATTTTGAATTTATATATAATATATATATATATATATATATATATATATATATATATATAATATATATATATATATATATATATATATATATAATTATGGTCTTCTATTGCATTTTTCTTGTAGTGCGTTCAGTTAACCAGGAATGAAAGAAGTGAGCTGACAGAAGTGATAGTGAAAAAAAAAAAAAAAAAAAAAAAAAAAAAAAAAAAAAAGGAGCCTAATTCGC
The DNA here is from genome assembly GCF_015104395.2 of Macrobrachium nipponense. Taxonomy (NCBI): domain Eukaryota; kingdom Metazoa; phylum Arthropoda; class Malacostraca; order Decapoda; family Palaemonidae; genus Macrobrachium; species Macrobrachium nipponense. The sequence goes on along the minus strand of NC_087218.1, from coordinate 3,405,658 downwards.
TAATTACTGCGGAAGCCATGAGCGGATAATACCATTACAAATCTGATGATCACCAAAACGGTTCTCTGAAAACGAGAAGCGAACAATGAAACTGTTCTTTGTTCCGTGGACAAAGCTATTAATTCAACGCTCTAATTTAACCAGCGAATATCATTTGCATTCTAAAACAGCTGAATAATGGCGTAAAGAGCGAGGCCAGTGATTAAGTAAATACTGCACTGAAAATTACGAGGCTTATCTTTGCACTTTGCAAACTCAAATTTACAGGTTCATTCTTAAGATCAGGTGCCAAAACGGGAGTTGAAACCGGAGTGTAAATAATCGTGCTCATTAAATTCAAAGTTTTTGCTGGTGGAAGATGCAGATATTTGCTTCCAGGAAATATTTAAAGTTTAAAATCTGGTCTCACCATATTAACATTATTATCACTTAATTTTATTTCTTGATATCAGCTTTTCTGTATGGTATGCAGTGTAACAAAAAATATATATTTTTTCGTATCAACAAAGGAATAAGCACATCTGAAACCGGGTTAGACTTTATTTTGCAAACATTAGTATCCCATAGCGAATATACATTGCAATGATCAGATATGACCACCGTCTATAGGTAGTCAAAATACTTAAAACTAAACGCTGCACACAAAGACTCTTCAAAATAAAAGGAGTCCATCAAAGCCTTAAAATAACTCACCTTATCTGACTATACTATAATGGGCGTAATGTCTGTCCGCCCGTCTGTCATTCAATCACGGCCAAACGGCTGGTCCGATGGGGATGAAACTTGGCAGGGTCATAGCGGGGACCCCCAAGATGGTTTATAATGGAGTTTCATCCTACCTCCCTCCCCCCTCCCCTTCCGAAGGGGGTGTGGGCGTGAAGGTATTCCCTGAAACGGAGCTGGTTCTTCCCGTGAAACGGGGTTGGTTATGCCCGTAGACTTTTAGTCACTTTACGAATTTATCATACATCATAGTTAAAAAACACTAGCGAGTCACTTATATGAAGCAGCAGATGAATATGCTTTGAGTAAAGATTGGTAAATTGCTAGTATGAAAGAAAGAGACTAACTTAGATACTTAACTCAAAGTCACATCAAAACAAAGAGAGGAAAACCAGTTGCCCGAGATAGACTATAAACATTTGTACTGGACAAGTCTGAGCATTTAATGACGGGAGGGTCTGCTTCATGGCTGCAGACTCTAAGATGCTCAGGTCTCAGCGGTCAATACGAAGTTGACAAATTTTTTGAATGGTTTCTTGTGTTTGATAGGATTCGATCACCTGCTACCAGCTCTATGACCTCTGTCCCATTGGGAATTTATGTTTAGTTGAGGCAGCCTCTATTATTATTATTATTATTATTATTATTATTATTATTATTATTATTATTATTATTATTATTATTATAATCTAATAAAAGGAGCCCATAAAAACTCCAAAATATAGAAAAGTAAGTATATTATATTCCAGAGACTGCTGTCTCTCTGAAGAGAGAGAGAGAGAGAGAGAGAGAGAGAGAGAGAGAGAGAGAGAGAGAGAGAGCAGCAGTCTCTGATATATAGTATACTTAGTTTCTATATTTGGCGTTTTTATAGGCTCCTTTTATTAGATAGATGGAATTCTGTTGTAACAACCATTTTCACCAGTCACACACACACACACACACATATAATTATATTATACTATATATTATATATATATTAGATATATATATATATCATATATACTATATATTCATGTGAACTGATGTCACACCTAGCTCTTGATTTGGACACGATGCCTACCCTTACTCGACTAACTAGCTTTGTTTTATTGTGAAGGAAGGTGATAATCATGTAATTACCACTTCTTTCCTGCTGGCTAATCCTCTATAACGTCATTCTTCCGTTGCCTCTCTCGATAACTCTGAAAATGAGACACTCCTCCGCTCACCAACATGGCTACGCGGAGGCGAAAGGTCTACCGATGTCTCACACATTTACTATTTCCTCAGCGTGTTGGTCTGATGTTTCCTGCTGTAACTCAAAAGGAGTATCTCACTCCCATTTGTCAGAGCCAGACTTCCAATTTATGGCTTCGGTCCTCATTCGCAATAAGTGAGTGTCAGTATTCAGTATTTTATTCCTTTCAATTCTCAATATCACTAACTTTATTCCAAACAACTCTCCCCGTACGAAAGCTTTGGGATGAACTTAGCCGAGAGAGCCTCACATTAGTTTGTTAGCCAGTTATATTAAATCTAACGACCCCCACATCCTTTGTTTGTCATCCCCAACCAATTTTTTATTCTTCTCCTTCCTTTTCTTCTTCTACGACCTCTCGGTGCTCTTCCCTCATCTATCAACTTGATAGGGGAGGTGTAATTGAGTCAACTTCAATAACCCCGAGAGTTTCTAGCCATATATCTTCATGTATCTCTTCTCTGCCATTCTATTTCTATGATGTTTTTGTGAGATGGAATTTGTTCTCTCTCTCACTCACGTCAATGCGAGAAATCGATGCAATTGAAATGCCGCGAGGAAGACCACTGTTCTGATTCCTTATACTCTTTTTAATGTGTTTGTCTTCCCATCACATTTTCTAAAGCTTCGTTGTTAGCTTTCTTCTTCTTCTTCTTCTTTTGTTAGGGGGGCTGTGTTTACAATTAGGGGGATCCTTTGCCCTCCCCTTTCGACAAAGCTACGTTAAATAAATATCAAGTGAAAAAACATATCAAGTGAATTTCCTTCACAAGCTGTCTTTCTATCCAATCTGGTGTAGCTTTTTCACCTCTTCTCTGCATAAATAAAATAATAATAAAATAATCAATAATAATAATAATAATAATAATATAATAATAATAAAATAATAATAAATAAGAATAATAATAATACCATGGAACACCAGAGTTGAAGAGAAAGAAAGGGAAAAAATGGATAAGTATCAATACCTGAAATAGAAATAAGAAGGATATGGATATGCCAGTGGAAATTGTACCCATAATCATATAAACAATAGGCAAGATCCCTAGATCCCTGAAAAGGAATCAGGAAAAACTAGAAGGCTGGAAGTAGCTCCAGGACTCATGCATATAATAATAATAATAATAATAAGAATAATAATATAAAATAATAATAATAATATTATTATTATTATTTTATTATTATTATTATTATTATTCAGTGAATAAAACGGCAGAATTCAGCGAATTAATCTTATTCTACCATTTTATTTCACAGAATTTGTTTAAAAGGTCTTTCAAATTATTATTATTATTATTATTATTATTATTATTATTATTATTATTATTATTATTATTATTATTATTCAGTAGATGAAGCCTACTCATGTGAAACAAGCCCACAAAACGGGCCAATGACTTCGAATTCAAGCTTCCAACAAATGAGGAATTCAAGTTCAATACTATGAGTTGGAAATTCAGGCTTCCAAACTATGAGTTGGAATCAAGCTTCACATGAGTTGGGAATTCAAGCTTCCAATACTATGAGTTGGAATTCAAGCTTCCAATACTATGAGTTGGAATCAAGCTTCCTACTATGAGTTGGAATTCAGGCTTCCCAATACATGTGGAATTCAAGCTTCCACTATGAGTTGGAATTTCGGCTTCCACTATGAGTTGGAATTCGCTTCCAATACTATGATTGGAATTCAGGCTCCATACTATGAGTGGAATTCAAGCTTCCAAAATATGAGGAATTCAAGCTTCCATATGAGTTGAATTCAAGCTTCCAACACTATGAGTTGGAATTCAAGCTCAACACATGATTGGAATCAGGCTTCCAATACTATAGTTGGAATTCAAGTTCCAATACTATGATTGGAATTAAGCTTCCAATACTATGAGTTGGAAAATTCAAGCTTCCAACTATGAGTTGGAACGGCTTCCAATACTATGCTTGGAATTCAAGCTTCCAATACTAAAGTTGGAATTCAAGTTCCAATACTAGACTTGGAATTCAAGCTTCCAATACTATGAGTTGGAATTCAAGCTCCAATCTATGACTTGGAATTCAGCTTCCAATACTATGAGTTGGAATTCAGGTTCCAATACTATGACTTGGAATTCAACTTCACATATGATTGGAATTTAAGCTTCCAACACTATGACTTGGAATTCAAGCTTCCAACACTATGACTTGGAATTCAAGCTTCCAAACTATGATTGGAATTCAAGGCTTCACATGACTTGGAAAAGCTTCCAATACTATGATTTGGAATTAAAGCTTCCAACACTATGATTGGAATTCAAGCTTCCAATACTGACTTGGAATTCAAGTTCCAATACTGAGTTGGAATTCAAGCTTCAATGACTAGGACTCTGAGTCAAGCTTCCCAATACTATGACTTGGAATTCAAGCTTTCACTAGAATTGGAATTTCACAACATATGATGGAATTTCAGAAGCTTCCAACACTAGACTTGGAAGTCCAATTCCCAACAATAATGCTTGGAATTCAGCTTCCAACACTATGACTGGAATTCAAGCTTCCAACACTATGACTTGGAATTTAAGTTCCAACACTATGACTTTTGGAATTCAAGCTTCCAACACTATGATGGGGAATTCAAGCTTCCAATGCTACGAGTTGGAATTCAAGCTTCAACACTATGACTTGGAATTCAAGGTTCAACACTATGGACTTGGAATTTAAGATTGCCAACGCTACGAGTTGGAATTTAAGCTTCCAACACTATGAGTTGGAATTTAAGCTTCCAAAGCTACGAGTTGGAATTCAAGCTTCCAAAGCTATGAGTTGGAATTTAAGCTTCCAACACTATGAGTTGGAATTCAAGCTTCCAACACACTATGGATTGGAATTTAATCTTCCAACACTATGAGTTGGAATTTAAGCTTCCAACACTATGAGTTGGAATTCTACTTCCAACACTATGACTTAGAATTCAAGCTTCCAACACTATGAGTTGGAATTTAAGCTTCCAACACTATGAGTTGGAATTTAAGCTTCCAACACTATGAGTTGGAATTCAAGCTTCCAACACTATGAGTTGGAATTTAAGCTTCCAACACTATGAGTTGGAATCTAAGCTTCAACACTATGACTTGGAATTTCAAGCTTCCAACACTATGAGTTGGAATTTAATCTTCCAACACTATGAGTTGGAATTTAAGCTTCCAACACTATGAGTTGGAATTCAAGCTTCCAACACTATGAGTTGGAATTCCAGCTTCCAGCACTATGAATTGGAATTCAAGCTTCCAACACTATGACTTGGAATTCAAGCTTTCAACACTATGAGTTGGAATTCAAGCTTTCAACACTATGAGTTGGAATTCAAGCTTTCAACACTATGAGTTGGAATTCAAGCTTCCAACACTATGAGTTGGAATTCAAGCTTCCAACACTATGAGTTGGAATTCAAGCTTCCAACACTATGAGTTGGAATTCAAGCTTTCAACACTATGAGTTGGAATTCAAGCTTCCAACACTATGACTTGGATTTTAAGCTTCCAAAACTATGAGTTGGAATTCAAGCTTCCAACACTATGACTTGGAATTCAAGCTTCCAACACTATGAGTTGGAATTCAAGCTTCCAACACTATGACTTGGAATTCAAGCTTCCAACACTATGACTTGGAATTCAAGCTTCCAACACTATGAGTTGGAATCAAAGCTTTCAACACTATGACTTGGAATTCAAGCTTCCAAACACCATGACTTGGAATTTAAGCGTGGAATTTAAGCTTCCAACACTATGACTTGGAATTCAAGCTTCCAACACTATGACTGGGAATTCAAGCTTCCAATGCTACGAGTTGGAATTCAAGCTTCCAACACTATGACTTGGAATTCAAGGTTCAACACTATGACTTGGAATTTAAGCTTCCAACGCTACGAGTTGGAATTTAAGCTTCCAACACTATGAGTTGGAATTCAAGCTTCCAAAGCTACGAGTTGGAATTCAAGCTTCCAAAGCTACGAGTTGGAATTTAAGCTTCCAACACTATGAGTTGGAATTCAAGCTTCCAACACTATGACTTGGAATTCAAGCTTCCAACACTATGACTTGGAATTTAAGCTTCCAACACTATGAGTTGGAATTTAAGCTTCCAACACTATGAGTTGGATCTACTTCCAACACTATGACTTAGAATTCAAGCTTCCAACACTATGACTTGGAAATTTAATCTTCCAACACTATGAGTTGGAATTTAAGCTTCCAACACTATGAGTTGGAATTTAAGCTTCCAACACTATGAGTTGGAATTCAAGCTTCCAACACTATGACTTGGAATTTAAGCTTCCAACACTATGAGTTGGAATTTAAGCTTCCAACACTATGAGTTGGAATTCAAGCTTCCAACACTATGACTTGGAATTTAATATTCCAAAACACTGAGTTGGAATTCAAGCTTCCAACACTATTGAGTTGGAATTCAAGCTTCCAACACTATGAGTTGGAATTCCAGCTTCCAGCACTATGAATTGGAATTCAAGCTTCCAACACTATGACTTGGAATTCAAGCTTCCAACACTATGAGTTGGAATTCAAGCTTTCAACACTATGAGTTGGAATTCAAGCTTTCAACACTATGAATTGGAATTCAAGCTTCCAACACTATGAGTTGGAATTCAAGCTTTCAACACTGAGTTGGAATTCAAGCTTCCAACACTATGAGTTGGAATTCAAGCTTTCAAAACTATGAGTTGGAATTCAAGCTTCCAACACTATGACTTGGATTTTAAGCTTCCAAAACTATGAGTTGGAATTCAGGCTTCCAACACTATGACTTGGAATTTAAGCTTCCAACACTATGAGTTGGAATTCAAGCTTCCAACACTATGACTTGGAATTCAAGCTTCCAACACTATGATTTGGAATTCAAGCTTCCAACACTATGAGTTGGAATTCAGGCTTCCAACACTATGAGTTGGAATTCTACTTCCAACACTACACTATGAGTTGGAATTCAAGCTTCCAACACTATGACTTGGAATTTAAGCTTCCAACACTATGAGTTGGAATTCAAGCTTCCAACACTATGACTTGGAATTCAAGCTTCCAACACTAGACTTTGGAATTTAAGCTTCCACCTATGACTTGGAATTTAAGCTTTCCAACACTATGATTGGATTCAAGCTTCCAACACAATGACTTGGAATTCAAGCTTCCAACATGATTGGAATTCAAGCTTCCACACTAGGAGGAATTCAAGCTTCCAACACTATGACTTGGAATTCAAGCTTCCAACACTATGACTTGGAATTTAAGCTTCCAACACTATGACTTGGAATTCAAGCTTCCAACACTATGACTTGGAATTCAAGCTTCCAACACTATGACTTGGAATTCAAGCTTCCAACACTATGACTTGGAATTTAAGCTTCCAACACTATGACTTGAATTTAAGCTTCCAATGATATGACTTGGAATTTAAGCTTCCAACACTATGACTTGGAATTTAAGCTTCCAAAGCTACGAGTTGGAATTCAAGCTTCCAAAGCTACGAGTTGGATTTTAAGCTTCCAACGCTATGAGTTGGAATTCAAGCTTCCAACACTATGACTTGGAATTCAAGCTTCCAACACTATGACTTAGAATTCAAGCTTCCAACACTATGAGTTGGAATTTAAGCTTCCAACACTATGACTTGGAATTCAAGCTTCCAACACTATGACTTGGAATTCAAGCTTCCAACAATATGACTTGGAATTTAAGCTTCCAATGCTACGAGTTAGAATTTAAGCTTCCAACACTTTGACTTGGATTTCAAGCTTCCAATGCTACGAGTTGGAATTTAAGCTTCCAACACTATGACTTGGAATTCAAGCTTCCAACACTATGACTTGGAATTCAAGCTTCCAACACTATAACTTGGAATTCAAGCTTCCAACACTATGACTTGGAATTTAAACGTCCAATGCTACGAGTTGGAATTTAAGCTTCCAACACTATGAGTTGGAATTCAAGCTTCCAAAGCTACGAGTTGGAATTCAAGCTTCCAACATTATGACTTGGAATTTAAGCTTCCTATGCTACGAGTTGGAATTTAAGCTTCCAACACTATGAGTTGGAATTCATGCTTCCAAAGCTACGAGTTGGAATTCAAGCTTCCAACACTATGACTTGGAATTCAAGCTTCCAACACTTTGACTTGTAATTCAAGCTTCCAACACTGGGAGTTGGAATTCAAGCTTCCAACACTATGAGTTGGAATTCAAGCTTTCAAAGCTACGAGTTGGAATTCAAGCTTCCAACACTATGAGTTGGAATTCAAGCTTCCAACACTGTGAGTTGGAATTGAAGCTTCCAACACTATGAGTTGGAATTCAAGCTTCCAATACTTTGACTTGTAATTCAAGCTTCCAACACTGTGAGTTGGAATTTAAGCTTCTAACACAGAGTTGGAATTCAAGCTACGAGTTGGAATTTAAGCTTCTAAAGACTATGACATGGAATTTATGCTTCCAAACATTATGCCTTGGAATTCAAGCTTTCAACACTATGACTTGGAATTCAAGCTTCCAAGACTATGCATTGGAATTCAAGCTTCCAAAGACTATGCCTTCGAATTCAAGCTTGCAAACGCTATGATATGGAATTTAAGCTTCCAAAGAATATGACTTGGAATTCAAGCTTTCAAAGACTATGCCTTGGAATTTAAGCTTCCAAAGGCTATGGCTTGGAATTCAAGCTTCCAAAGACTATGGCTTGGAATTCAAGCTTCCAAAGAATATGACTTGGAATTCAAGCCTCCAAAGACTATGACTTGGAATTCAAGCTTCCAAGAATATGCCTTGGAATTCAAGCTTCCAAAGACTATGCCTTGGAATTCAAGCTTCCAAAGACTATGACTTGGAATTCAAGCTTCCAAAGAATATGTCTTGGAATTTAAGCTTCCAAAGGCTATGGCTTGGAATTCAAGCTTCCAAGGACTATGACTAGGAATTCAAGCTTCCAAAGACTATGACTAGGAATTCAAGCTTCCAAAGACTATGACTAGGAATTCAAGCTTCCAAAGACTATGACTTGGAATTCAAGCTCCCAAAGAATATGACTTGGAATTCAAACTTCCAAAGAATATGACTTGGAATTCAAGCTTTCAAAGAATATGACTTGGAATTAAAGTTTTCAAAGCCTATGCCTTGGAATTTAAGCTTCCAAAGACTGACTTGGAATTTAAGCTTCCAAAGACTATGACTTGGAATTCAAACTTCCAAAGACTATGACTTGGAGTTCAAGCTTCCAAAGAATATGGTGTTCATTAGGAATAAGTAAGACTAAGTAAGGCGAAATACAGAAAGAAGGGATCCCACGTATTAAAAATAAATAAATATATAATTAAGAAATAGATAAACAGAAAGCTCTCTCCATCCTGATCTCCACATTTATTCCCTCACAGTAAAATTCCCCAACCATCATCCCCTTACATACCTCTACACAAACTCAACTTTGTCCAGCGATTGTTTGTCAAACATCTCACTTTCCATTTTAATTAAGCTCTCATTGTGTTTTCCTAATCATCTTTACCTACGGGAACTACATCCATCATTAAATGCTCCGGCTACGTACACTACATACTTCTACCACTTCAGTGTCTTTTACCCTAACCAACTTCTCATATATCTTTCCTATGATATTCACTCACACTCAAATTAAGAGCCACACTTTTCTACGTTTTATTAATTATCATTACTTTCCTTTTGAAATCATATATTCCCGATAATTAAAACAATGCGATAACAAATTTCCAGTTTTTTTCTTTCTTTCTTAATCTCTAAACTTGCCGCCCGCACCATCTCTTGTCCAACATCTATCTGCCTGTGCAAAAACAAATCTTCCAGCACAACCGCTCTTTCCCGTAACCAATTCTGGCTCTGCCAGAACCTTATTCTTTCACCCTCGCTTTTTTTTTTCTTTCCCGGAAGCATAATTAGATTTAAAAAAATATTAATTCTTATATTCACATGACCTCACTCTTCCGAACAAAACTTGTTGTCAATAACCATGGTCTGTACGACCCCAGTTTACATATGTGAAAGAATCACAAGTAAGACAAATGACTAATATATATATATATATATATATATATATATATATATATATATATATATATATATATATCTATATATATATATATATATATATATATATATATATATATATATATATATATATATATATATATATATATATATGCTTAAACAAATCACAGTAGATGCACGTGAATTCATTAAGTAAGCGAATACAACAGGAAAATGATAAGCAGAAATCCAAGCACTTTCGTCTTTACCGAGACATTGTCAAGAAACGATGTTCTTTGTAAAGACGAAAGCGCTTGCTTTCTGCCTATCACTTGCCAGGGGTATTCGTTTTATTATTTATTTATTTTTATATATTCGCCTATATATATAGTATATATATATATATATATATATATATATATAACATTATATATATATATATAGTATGTGTGAACTTGTTTTTTTCGGAAAACACGTAAACACATAAACAGACTGCAAAGTACATCTTTACGCCCAACGAGAATGAATCTCTTTACGTATCTACTTCAAACTCGAAAAATAGCCAAAATTTTCATCTGATAATAATAAGTTATGAACCAGACTACGAGGGACTGCGAAAGAGGCAAAAATTTTACCTTCCCACCGCTAAAGAAAATAAATTATCCGTTTTTCGTTCGCAACCGCTGTATTGACTTCATCAGACGCAGTGTGGTTATTTACAGAAATCGGCAAACAGGTGCTCCCACTCTCCTCTCTCTCTCTCTCATGGTTCATAACTCTACTATATTTTCACGGTGTTGCTCCGTTTTCCGTTGTTTACACATTTCATATGAACCGACACCACGAGGCTTCCCGTTTGTGTTTGTTTGAAAAAACGACTTCCATAATCAATCATTCTTCTCTCTCTCTCTCTCTTCTCTCTCTCTCTCATCTTCTCTCTCTCTCTCTCGTCTCTCTCTCTCTCTCTCGCCTTTACCCCGTATCAATACGGCCTTTTTTTTTTTTTTTTTTTTTGTGCCGTAGCTATAATCAAGAACATTTCTGAAAGGGAGGGTGGAGAGATTGGTTGGTGGGGGGGGGGGGGGGGTAGGGGGGTTTAGGGGGAGTAGGATGGAAGGGGCGACGGCAGGATGGAAGGACGAAACAATAAATCCTGTCGACCGGAATCCTTCTACTGCCAACCAGGAAGTTTTCCCTCCTTTTTCACGAGAGAATTAATACTATAGGTTCTTCAAGAGGCGAGAGAGAGAGCAGAGGAATCCAGAATGAAGATTTCTACTGGCTAGGCCATTCACCCCCCCACCCCCCACCCCCCTCCCCCCCCCCCCCCCCCACCCCCCCCCCCTCCCCCCCCCCCCCCCCCCCCCCCCCCCCCCCCCCCCCCCCCCCCCGCCCCCACCCCCCCCCCCCCCTCACTCCAATTACAAAAATTACACAAAAGGAAAAAAAAACACTTCATCCTAGACACATACTAAACAGAACTCTCTGTTTAGTATGTCTCGGAATGGAATGGAATATAGAACTCAGGCCAAAAGCCCAGTTTCTCGTTGGAAGAGTGGTTTACGTGCTCGCCTACCGATTCGGTAGTTCCGAGTTCGATTCCCCGCTCTGCCAACGTGGAATCAGAGTAATTTGTTTCTGGTGATTAGAAATTAATTTCTAATCACCAGAAACAAATTGGTTCCTAGCCACGTAAAAATATCTAATCCTAGGAGAGCTGTCAATCAGCTCAGTGGTCTGGTTAAACTAAATTAAGATATACTTTTAAGGCCAAAGGCCTAGCGCTGGGACCTACGAGGTCGTTCAGAGCTGAAAGCGATACTGAGAGCAGAATGGGCTGAAAGGCGTAACAGGAGGAAAACCTCGAAGCAGTTGCTCTACGAAAAATTGTTAAGAGAGGCTGGATAGGAAGATGGAAGAAAGAGAATATGAATGGTGGTATAGTAAAAGGGATGAAAAGGGTTGCAGCTAAGTCCCAAAGGAACGCTGCAAAGAACCTTGAGCGCCTACAGTGCACCGCTGTTATTATTCCTCGTCTCAGTTCTGCGTCAATTTTCGACTTACGATGAATGAAAATGTTCTCTGCTGTCTCTCCCATTCAAGCGCTGGATTCAATGAACTGTATTTCCCAAATCTTGGGTGGCAGCAGAACTTGGGAGCCTTTTGGAGCTATACCGAAAGCACCAAAACACTTCACACCGTAAATTACGGCCGTGTGCTTTAGAAATAACTGCCAGCGATAATTTAACATCGAGAGTCTGAGAGTGCTTTGGCATCTCTCCCCCTGCAAAGGCCTGGAGAGTAAAATTCCTTTCTGCAGGATTGATTTTTATGTTATATTGTTATAAAATGGCGTCAAAAGAAAAAACGCGTGCATCAAATGACGGTATCAATATTGTTTCGTTTATTTGTATGTGTGTTTTTTACGTACCCGTGGTTATTCAGCAACGGCACCAACGGCTTTACGTGACTTCCGACCCGCGTCGAGAGTGAACTTCTATCAACAGAAATACACATTTCTCACACCTCAATGGAATGCCTGGGAATCGAACTCCCAGCCACCGAGGTGGTGCGCCAACACCATACCGACCACGTCACTGGGGCGCTTATGATCAGATATTACAGTAATGATAAAAATTTTTACAGAGCGTGAATTAAATTTCAGTTTGATCTTATCTTGCCCAATAACATGCACACAGCCAAAAACGTATTTACAAACACTGTTCCTCGCTATCATTATAAAATTATACATAAAAATGATGAAATAATAAAGTTCTATTCTTTGCAGAACAAAAAAAAAAAAACAAAAAAAAAAAAACTTTCTATCCAAATGTGCAGGAAAGAGTAAAGTTACCATCCTCATCCTAGTACGGAAAAAAAAATAAGTTGAAATTGTTATGACCACTTTTACCAGGCTACTGAATGAGTAAATGCCTTATACAATCAAGCTGATCAATCGGTTATCATAAAAAGACCATTATCTCGCCGCCATCAAAACCCATGTGTTAGGGTGAGCCGTTTAATGGCAGGAGACTGCGGTGTTTTATCTTCAATTTGCGGAATGCTCTTTTGTCCAGTGCAGAATGTCATTTCCTGAGATAAATGATCGTGAAGAATGTCCCGGATTATACACAGGGGACACTGACCAGTTCTGTGGTCGAGGGGTGCGTAATGTCTCTATATTATAATATACGAATTAATGCAACTATTTAAACAAGGGATATCAGGTGTCGGTGAAAAGATATGGAATAAAAATGAGGGCACAAATGACTTTAAGAATAACCGACATTTACAGCTGATACAGTCAAGTAGTGAGACAGACTCGTAAAAAACTCGTGGACGTCTTTGAAAGTGTCCGCAGAAGACTAAAGTGCAAAATTAGTAAGAGAAAAAGTAAGATAACTATTTAAACAAGAGATATTAGCTGTAAGTGAAAAGATATGGAATAAAATAAGGGCACAAATGACTTTAAGAATAACCGACATTTACAGCTGATACAGTCAAGTAGTGAGACTGACTCGTAAAAAAAAACTCGTGGACGACTTTGAAAGTGTTCGCAGAGGACTAAAGTAAAATGTTAGTGAGAGAAAAGGTAAGACTCAATATTAATTGACACAAGCAGGATGGAGAATGGGTATTGATAAGGATGGTCCAAGAATAAAAGTGACTTGCACAAACAGGTGTAAGGAAATCCGTGAAACATAGTCAATGAGAACTCATTGAACAGGTGTCATAAGAGCGTTAGCAGGTGCACACAAAAGCTCTGGAAAAGAACTGGAATGATTGTGGGAGTAAGGACAAGAAATACGAAGAAAAAGCCGAAATCATGAGAAATTTTCCTAACATAATACACATTGAGAAGCAAGAGCGAGAAATGTTGCGATAAGTAGGAGCGTAACAGCTAACCCAGCTGAAAAGATAGATCATTTGGTTTTGAAATATGTGGGGAGGATAAAGCAAGATGAGTTGGCGAGAAAGAAGCGTATTTCGGAAACGCTTCGAGGGCTAAGGTCAGGAAGACCTATTATAAGGGACAGGATAGATGGAATGGAAGAGGTACTGGGAATGAAAAGGGGGAAGACAAAAACCGTTTCCAAGACAGATGTGAATTGCGCAATGAATGCGGTTAGTTGAATATGCACCTGATGAAACTACTCTGCAATGTGTGTGTATATATATATATATATATATATATATATATATATATATATATATATATATGCTTAAAAAATCACAGTAGATACACGTACTTCATTTAATAAGCGAATACTACAGTAAATTATAGGCAGAAATCCAAGCGCTCCCGTCTCAACAATGACGAAAGCGCTTGGATTTCTGCCTATCATTTTCCTGTGGTATTCGCTATTATATATATATATATATATATTATATATATATATATATATTATATATATATATATATATATATATATCTATATATATATATATATATATAAGAATACCACAAGTAATATATGCTACACTTCGTTATGCTTTTGTTTCGATCCGACACGCCAACAGAACCAGAATGAAACAGACCCTTTATTGGCGAATCTGAGATCATTAGGGAATCAACCTCATCTCCCCTAAGAGATTTAATCCCTTCAAAATAACATCAGCTCTGTTATACTATGTCCTCCCTGCAGATATAATCCTCGAAGACGAGCGATAGCGAAGATTCACCCCCGGAGGAGATAATGGCTCTACACAAATTAGGAGTGACAAAAAGGCAGAACACCAGCTTGACTTGGCATCACATCGTAGCCTAACATCAGCCATTTAAAGTTAATTCCTTTGATAAAAGGTCATATAATGTTCTCTACTGTTAGCGCTTCAATTTGACTAAAAGTCTTTCATATAAGACTTTGTATTTTGCTCTTTTACGAAAACGCTATAGAAGTCACGCGTTAAACACGGCTTCGTTGTAAAGTTGGTGTGCCCTGTATTCTATCTCTGCTAGAGAGAGAGAGAGAGAGAGAGAGAGAGAGAGAGAGAGAGAGAGAGAGAGAGAGAGAGAGAATGACTAATGTGCCATTCTGGAGTTTCATTTCTTTTCATCTTAATTGTCCCTTGCTCCCTTGCCTGAAATGGGTCTAAGTCCTTTGAGAGGCTCTCCCAGTCTCGTTACGCATGAACATGAACACGCTATGTTAAATTTAGTTCTTATTTTCAAGAATCTGCCTCTGATTTAGTCGAGTATTTATCATATGCAACTGGAGGGGAGATGAACAATTATTCCAATACTTTGATTTTTTTTTTTTTTTTTTAAAAATTTTTTTGGTTCCTCTGCGTCTGGCAGAAAGATTAGAGCAGGTTACCTATTGGCATAAGCTAGTTTAAGGCTTTGCTAAGCCCAGCAAAGATTTGTTACCATCTGGCTTCTATGCTCTCCGAAAATTGCTGTGTGTGGTTGTATTGTCAACTAATCCTGGGGCGTTTTCTTAAAAATACTCAAAAGCTTTTTTTAAACTTTCCATGAAGTTCATAACGATTTTTCATACATCGATGACACCAGTTAAGACCGACTTCTTTATGTCCACTTTCAGGATTAAAAAATCAATAAATAAATAACTAAAAAGAGTAAACTTTGCTCTCAAAAAATAAATAAATAAATAAATACAATAAAACTATCAAAAGACGAGGAAAAAATATAGCTGAATTTACAGCACGTTCCAAAATTAGACGTCTTCCCTAATGAGTGCAATTTCTTTACTCAACCGCAGATGTGAAATTACATTTGTCGTGATTTTTAAGAAAATGACACCGAACATAAACCAAAAGATTCACGTCTTCAACGAGGTTGCACAGAGAGAGAGAGAGAGAGAGAGAGAGAGAGAGAGAGAGAGAGAGAGAGAGAGAGAGAGAGAGAGAGTAATAAATCACAGGTAATCTGAGGCAGCCTAATCTCTTACTGAAACATTTTACCCCGAGTAAATTGCTGTTGGGAAACGGAAATGGAATACGCATAAAAATTGCAGCTGTTTTTATAATTAGTTACTTGAGAAACTGAAATTAGCTTTTAATAAATAATAAACATCTATGAGAGTTGAAATTCCACAATCGAAAAGATGAATCCTACCTCCTACACAGAATATATAATCAACAAAAAAGAACTAAAATTAGCTTTTAATAAATAATAAATAACTAAAATTAGCTTTTATTAAACAATAAATATCTATGAGAGTTAGAAATTCACAATCGGAAGGATAAATCCTAGCTTCTACACAGAACAATCAACAAAAAAGAAGTAAAATTAACTTTTATTAAATGAACATACATGAGAGTTGAAATTCCACAAGCCACAAGCGAAAGGTTGAATCCTACCTCCTACACAAAATAATCAACAACAAAGAAATCAATGTCAACATCGCAACCCAAGCTTGAAGGTATACAGCTTAGTCATATAAAAAAAAAAAAAAAAAAACTCTTCATGAACTATTGATGTTAAAGATGTGCTATTTGAGAGGAAACTGTCCAAATCCTTAGAAGAAATAACCACGCTCTTTACGATTTGATTGCCCTTCGATGAAGCTGTCGCTTTTTTTTCTTTTTTCTTGCTTCTATGGCTTTCTTCGGAACTTCCGTCAGTTAAGGAGTAAAGTTCCCAGAGCAAGGAAGGTTGTTGTTCTCTCTCTCTCTCTCTCTCTCTCTCTCTCTCTCTCTCTCTCTCTCTTCTCTCTCTCTGTGTGCCTTGTACGTAGTGAGTCTATTATGCACCCAGTAAACATTTTAATTTATTAGAGAAAGTTCTCTCTCTCTCTCTCTCTCTCTCTCTCTCTCTCTCTTATTTTTTAATGATTAATTAATGCAAACAAACCCGTAAAGATTAATTAATGTAAACAAACCCGTAAATCCTTACAATCTGCGATGACAATAAATTATAGAAGATACACACGAGTGGTTCCATTTGATGATTGTAACGCAAGTCTTTTTTTTATTCCTGCCAGTTTTTGTAAATGAAGACAGTGATATCAATGAATTTCAAATCTAACGTATAAAAGTGCCTGTACTGTTGTGAAGTATGTCTCAAATGGACAGGAAAAAAAAAGAGAGAAAAACATAATACATGCGCAGAAGAATAACGAACTCAAAATCCTACGTTATCCTCCAGGCTACGCACAGCATAGGTGATTGACGTAGGGGCGGATGCACGGGAGTGGGCGTGGTCCTAAGACCTTGTCGTATTTCTTGGGCTGTGGCTGGAATCCTCCTCTTGGCTTCTATGGGCGTCCAAAGGTCTTCTGATTGAGGGGAGAATTAAATCGATATTCCGAAGGACATTAACGTTTCGATGTCGTTGATCGATGCTCACGGCCTCGGCGATCTGGAGCCGTTGTTAGGAACCAGGTTCCTTATGAATGATTTCTGTGCCTTCCGAAACTGGCGACTGCTGGATGATGGGTTGAAGGTCAAGGCTTGAAAATAGCCCCTCGGTTACACTGAGATTCCAGACGTCTCAGCAGTGTTCCAGTGGTACGTCTAATGTAGCAGTTGTATAATTGTTGAACATTTAACACTTGACACATCCCTTTGGGAACAACTGGTGCCATTCCTTCCTATACCACGTCACGGACAAGGATGAGGGCGGAGGTAGACGCGTAAGGACACCTAAGCACATCCTTTCGGGAACAGCTAGTGTCATTCCTTCCTATACCACGTCACGGACAAGGATGAGGGCGGAAGTAGGCGCGTAAGGACATCTAAGCACATCCCTTTGGGAACAGCTGGTGTCATTCCTTCTTATAACCCCGTCACGGACAAGATTAGGGCGGGAGTAGACGAACGAGGACATATGTAAGCGTCGCGGACAGTGGTCATGACTCCAAGGGGCGATGACCCTATCGTAACCTTTGCATCATCTTCGTATCTAGTAAAGAATAATAGGATCTTTCGTAGATAGTGAGCCCCAAGGGTTTAAGGGGGTTGATATTTAGGACTAACATTTCTTTGGGGGTCATTATCCTTATAAGGTTAACAGTCTTTTGTTTATGATTTTACGGTCGTCCCCAGCGGGCTTGTACTAAACACGCCCCTTTGTGGTCACTATCTAAGATCCGAATAACGTTTTACAGTAGATGACGATGATAGATCTAGCTGGCGACGTCGCTGACGTTGTAAAGCTAACATGCGCGTCCAGCTGCTTGGGTATGCAGAGTCCCACAAGGTGGCTGCTTCAGCCGTTGTTCGTGATGATGCCCTTCCACGAACTACTACAGTGGGCAATGGCTCTCCTGACGTAAGCTGAGGCGACGGAGAGAGGCACTCTCCAGCGACCCACATGAGTTACTTTTTGGAAAACCGTCAAGATACTGATCATTGTGGTTCTTCTCACATCTAGGGAAGGGAGGCTCCTTCCACGTAATGTTATCGAATTGGTGTAATTATTGGGAATGTATGATTTCAGAAGGAAAGTAATGATAATAAAACGTAGAAAAGTGCGGCTCTTAATTTGAGCGTAAGTGAATGTCATAAGAAAGATGCATGAGAAGTTGGTTAGGGTAAAAGATACTGAAGAGGTAGAAGTTGATGTACGTAGAATATGTAGCGTACGTAGCCGGAGCATTAGTAACTTTTTTGAAAACCGTCGTGAGATATTGATCGGGGTTCTTCTCACATCTAAGAAAGGGAGGCTCCTTCCGCGTAATGTAAGTATATGACTGATCCCAACCAAGAGTCTTTTGTTATTCAGAACTGTCAGTCGTATTGCCATCTCATATTTCCATTTCCGATTCTCCTTGAGTATCTTAGCCTTTAGCTCATTCAGTTTTGCTTCCATACCTCTGAGTACTTCAATATGACTCCTATATGACATTTCTTTGAGTACTTCTATATTATCTTTCATATTACACGATTCTTATATACATATTCACTCCACAACGTATCAGATAAGAGAACTTGGATTCTAAGTACAAAATAAGTACGACCATATAAAAAAGTACAATTAAGTCTAAAATTAACATAGCAATGATTTTCAAGACCAAATTTAAATTTAATACAAAATAAATAGGAAAAAAAAGATACGATACTAAACGATGGAAAATAATTACAGGTGGCAAACAAAATTCTATAAATCACAATCGAAAGTTAAGTTCACGACACCAAACAAACTGAGAAATTATTCACTGGTAGCTAAAAAGAAAAAAAAAATTAATATTAAACAAGTACTGAAAGAGAGAATTGACTCATTAATGAAATGAACATCGAAAATGCGCATCCATTAAAATACATAAATAAAGAATTACTCGCAGCTGCCATTGAGGGGAAGCAGTAAATGATACAAGTGACAAGCATTGTATTCCAGCGACAAGACGCGGAACAATGTCTACATCAAATATAGAATGTGACAAGAATCCATGAAGTTAGACACTTCTCAAGGGACAACTGCGGCCATCAATCCTGAATCTTTTGGAGTGAGTTTCATACGACCACAATCATGAGTCGTATGATTTCAGAATTAACTTCTGAAAATAGGGTTTTCATGCGCGGTTTTAGCTTCGTGGACTATTTCATTGCGAGCTTGATGGCGCACGCTACGCTGCGCTGGAACCCGGCGCTGCCCGTCATGTCACCCCTAACCTCACGATCCCCTCCCTACCTACCCCATCCCCTAACCGCGGAGAGCAAACATGTCTGCAGGAGGAGGGTGGATGTGTCACGTTTATCCTACCCTCCCAATCCCCTACCTATCCCGCCACCCAGGGCGGACAAACCGGTTTGCAAGAGGAGGGGTTGGATGTGTCACGATTCCCCTACCCTCCCGATCCCCCCCTCTCTGCCCAGCCCCAACCGAGGCAGACAAACATGTCTGCAAGAGGAGGGTGGATGTGTCATGTTTCCCCTACTCTCCCAATCCACAACATACCCCGCCCCCAACAGGGGCGGACAAACAAGAAAGCTTCACTTGGATTTTATTATTATACAGAAGATAGATAGCTTTCCACACTATTCAAGAGAACCATTTTCTGATGAACTCAATTGTCTCGGTGCCATTTATGACAAATGTTTGTTAGCAATGAGAACAGAACCACATCCCTTTTCATGGAGGCTCTACGTCGGCACTCAAATCACTCTGAATCCCATTGCAAATCACTTGCATTCCAAATTCATTCAAAATTACCCCTGTGATTACTGGGAATCACTTAAATTACTTATGATGAATTGTTAAAAAAAAAAAAACTTCCAGTTACTTAAATTACTTATGATGAATTTTTCAAAAAAACATTCCAGTTACTTAAATGTCTTAATTTTAGTTATTCAATCCAATTTCATCACATACTAAAGCAATTATGTGCTAGATATCGCTGTGAAGAGATTACAAGTCACAACTCAGAAGCTCATCGGGCGTGGGATTAATTATGAAACTTGGAAAAACAAAATGTTCTCAGTTACTTGGAAAAATATTAACGTAACAAAAATATAGTTACTTTTTACACTTGGCAGAGGATGCAAAGTAACCCTTTCAAACTAAACACAACGAATTTAAACTGAAAATAGCTTTGTATCGTACGTTATACATATATAATTATGATTTATTTTTTAACTCGGGTAATTCTAGACCGGTCTAATGTCAGAGAAGACACTCATGTTTCTGTCAGCATTAGAGTAAGGGCTGTTTGCCCAATATGGTTCCATACCCCATACCCCCTTTGCTTGAGTCCACTTAAGTCCTAATTGCTGACAATATAACTCAATATATTTAGTTTAATGCACACTTTAGCTATGAATATCTAGAAATAGATCACACATGAACATCAAAAGCATTTATAGTTTTATATTATTTATTTACAAAATATGCCCTTGTAGACATTGACACATCAAAATCAAATATATGCAAAATCCAGAGATCAAGTCCCATACCCCCAGCATGGTCTCATACCCCCAACGGGTATGGATACCCCGAGTTAAGAACCCCTGAATTAGAGGATCTGTCATAGAAAAGACACTGGCATTACATCTGTTTTTCCGTCCAAGAGCATAGGATACTCGACAGATCCAGCACAACTTGACATGACTATGGTTCTCAGCAATAAAAGGACACCCAAAAGAACTACCAAAATCTCTGAAGGGAGTTTGAGAAGAATTTTGCCGTTAGATATTCGTCTCTTCACTGTTGCTTTCAGGTTCGTCCTGAAAAGGGGAGGACCTCAGGAAAGCTTGTAATAGCACTGGCAAGATCAGGACAAATTACCTACAGGAGGGATTTCGTTTTCAAAATAGCAGTGGTTGTAGCATATTGGAATGCAAAATAATAATAATAATAATAATAATAATAATAATAATAATAATAATAATAATAATAATAATAATAATAATAAATAAATAAATAAATAAATAAATAATTTTCAAAAAATGATGAATTACCACATAAAGGTTTTAAAGAATGTGGTCAACTTGTAAGAAAAGGGTATTACAAGATACGAACGTGGGGCGTTATTTTTATAAGGGCAAGTCAGACTTCTTAACAATGTTGACAGAGGCGGTACAATGTGAAAGAGGTCTACACAGACAAGATTTGGATGCAGGAAAGGTGTCTGGTCAGGTTTCTGAATCGTAGAATCCTTCTGAGGATTCTTTTCCACTTACATCTTTGAGCCAATGGTAAAATCCTGGTCAGCGAGAACGCAAATTTAAAGAGAAAGTACTGAAAGAATGGGAGTATTTGAATTGTGCTTCTTTCTGATTAAAGTTTTAGCTGTGAAGGACGTGTCACTTGGTGAAGGTGTGTTGCTTTTAACACCAAAGGAAATGGAGGTATAATCCGTAGAATGAGGCAGGTTGAAAATTGAGATTCAGGCTAGCGTCATTATCAAAACAAGCAGACGTTTATCATTGAATGTACCAACAGCGCAGAAATGATAAGCAACCAATTTTATCAAATTGAAAAAAAGGTTTGCAGTAAATACATTAAGACACAAAATCGAGCATTTAACCAAGACTGGAAATATAACAAAAGAGAGATCTTGAGGAAATTTTGTTTAGAGTATTTTACCAGGACTGGAAATAACTAAAGAGAGGTATTCAGGGGATTTATTTTAGAGTATTTTATACCAAGACTGGAAATAACTAAAGAGAGGTCTTGAGGGGGAATTTTTTTCTCTTCTTCCTTCCAGACTTCCGATGTCAGACCTACTATTACCATATAGGCACAGCCGCTTTCTTGGTTGCTGGAAGTAGTTTGGACCATTCTCACGCCTGGGGCGAAGTTTGGAAAGAGACGGAGCGTGACTCCCTCCCCACATGAAGGGGGGAATTCTAATGAAGCCCAGTTGTATGTAGATCTAGTGAAGAGATATCAACCATGATAATTCGTCTGTGTGTAGAGAGAGAGAGAGAGAAGAGAGAGAGAGAGAGAGAGAGAGAGAGAGAGATTTTATCTAGTTTATTATGTAAGATTACGTAACAAACAGCAATAACAAAAATATGCCGGCAACTTTCCATTATGGAAACATACTTTCAAGAACGTTTTATTCAGATATACATCCGAGCAAAATCTGAATGCTAATGACGACATTTTTATATGAAATTTTAAATTCAAACTTCATACAGAAATATATATTGTAAATATACGTACGTCATACACACACACACACACACACACACACACACACATATATATATATATATATATATATATATATATATATATATATATATATATATATATATATATATGATACATAAACCTGTGAAAAACAGTAATCCAAAGAGATCATCTAACTCTGAACTGGAATTAAAAATGGCTGAAGTTGGGTCTGGCAGCCTCGTCTGACAAAACTTTATAATCATACGAAAACGTCAGACCATGATACATGATACTACTAAAGCAGGCTGCGTTCTTGACAAATGTGCTAAATTGCTACGTTAGCAGTGATCTTCACGATGTCTGGGAACTTGATACGCTACAACCACTCCCTATTTCATCAGTATCCCGCCCCCAACCAAACACCGCCCCCCCAAAAAAAAAAAACCCTACCGTCCACATAACTTAAAAACGGGTAAAATGATGCAAGTACCTAGGACCATTTTTAATACTCCCTCAAGTCTCAACTGCGTTCTCTCTCTCTCTCTCTCTCTCTCTCTCTCTCTCTCTCTCTCTCTCTCTCTCTCTCTAGAAAGCTAGACAAAATCATTAGGACACTGTGAATGCACAGTAAAATCTGCTCCTACAGATAAGTGAGCACACGATGTCTCCTCGGATGGACTAACAAGTCTTTGAGACATCCTAATCTTTGTAACTCCTTGTAACTCTCTCTCTTCTCATCACATCTCTCTCTCTCTGCTAAAAAAATTAATCTTTTAATAATAAGGAGGAAACAATTAATTCAAAATACAATAAACCTTGAAAAACTGAGATCTTAAGGTATGGTTTCGTTTCTATTCCTTGCACCCGCACTGTATTACTGGCAACTAGCTAACTTCCAACTTTGTCCCTCCTGCTTCCTGAACTTCCTATACGTGAATGCATTCCTCCACATCAACACATTATCTGAAATAATGGTCATCAGCCTGGTGTCCTTCCTAAGTGCAGCTTATATTGTAGAAGGTCTTTCTCAGCTTTCTGAAAAGCCATCAGTAGCCCCTTACCAAGCGGAAGTGCCACTCAGGTAGACACAAGATGTAATAATTGACCATCAATCAATTATATAACCTATCATCTAGTGGCGCTCCATCGGAAATAAAAATTCACGAAGTTGAGCGCTCTCCCCTATAATCACTAGAATGAAGAAACATCAGCTTCACACAGATCACTTGATTCCATGCCTGTCCCGCTTTAGTTAATTGCACACTTTTATTCGACAGGCAGAACAGCATCTCTTTAGCAAAACAGAGATGCTATTTAGCACAAGAAGATTTTAGCACAGCTCCTGAAGATATTCCATGACTGGCAGACGCAATATTCCCCAAAATGTCAAGTGTTACTTTCTGCAGCACGATAACACTTAAGTTGCATAACTGAATTGTCTCAGTCCAGTTGAAAGTCGTCGTTTGGGCGCCCCCTGCTACAGATTTCTCACCGCTGTCCTTTAATCAATACGTTCGTTCTTGAACATTCAAGTGAAGAGCAACGTCCCTTAGGGTAAGGACATCTCTATAATACTCTGCATATTGACTCATCTCTTTTATCATAGACTTGTATCGTTCTTTGTTTATGCTATGTCTGACAAACGCAAAATCAATAAATTGGGAGTTCAGCCTAGACATAAGGCAAAATCAAGAACCTGGGAGTTCAGCCTCTGCCCATCTCTCACTTCCGTCTTCTATGAAAGGCTTAGTAGCGGCAGAGGTTGAATCAAAGGCTGAATCAAGAGTGGGAGGAACGCCTTCGAAATCTCCTGCCTAGGGCACAGTGGCTCAACCTCTTTTGACCGAAGGCGTAACCTAGAACTAAAGCCGGGAGCACTCCCCTCTTTGGACTACGTATGTCCGGCATCAGACATTCTACCCCACCATCATCGCTTGAATTTAAAATATCAATCAAAATAATCGAGCACTATCTCACTAAACCCTTTAAAAACAAGCACACAACTAAATCACGGCGATATGGCTCAAAGCACAATTCACGACAAATGCAAAAGCAAATGACTTATAAATAAATAATGTCTCACCGCATCATCGGAATCTCTCAGTTGGATTGCTGCATCGAAATCGCATTTGGTTAAACGTATTCAGTGCCTGAGTGAAGGTTACAATGATTTTGTTGATGTATTTCATCATATCTAGCAATCGAGTATATATATATAAACATTTTGGGCGGATATCTACTGACATTCAGGAATCGATTCAATAAATACTCTTTCTCTTCATTGCTGGTACCAGGTTCAGCTCCAATCGCTGACCTTCGTAATGTGCATGAATTTATTATCTACGCAAGGATTCATTTGATATTGTTATAATATCTGACAGATATTTCTTGCATCCATTTTGGTCTTAGATGAGCATATTGCTATTCACATGTTCCAAAAATGTTATGTTGTCTCACGGTTACAATTAAGCAGAATTTTAATATTCGCTTCTTGTCAAATGTTAATACATTATCTTTGTTGGATTTAAATATCTTTTTTTAATATTAATGAAATTTAATAGACCTTCTCAGATAAATCCACATTCTCCTTTGACGTATATTCAGTTAACTTAATTTTGTGGAGTTGCAAAAGAGGCCTGAATAGATATCCTCCAAAATCAACTCCTGAAATTCAAAGGAAAAAAATAAATAAATAAAATACAAAATAAAAAAAAAAAAAAAATACAATAAAGGCAGCTGTCTCTGTAGGTCCGGATTAAACCCCAGATATTATTCAAATCTCAGTCTTAAGACTGATAACGAAGGATTAAAATCGTCAGAAAGTCCTGAATCTCAGTCAACTCTTCCGTTCCTTGACGTCCATTAAATCCGATTCAGTACATTCTTCAGTATTTGTTAGAAAACATAATTATGATTTATAATATTACTGGCAATGGTCAGACATTCTAATGGAACAAATTAAAAAGTGGAGAAGGAATTACCATAAAAAATTAGTTAAACAATAGTCCAAAAAATTAATAATTATGATGCTTCTGTATACTTCCATGATAAACGTATACAAATAATGAATAAAAACAGGACCAGAAAGAGAACTGAAGCTGGAAACTGTGGGAAACCAATGCTTGATGGGCCGGATATATATATGGCAGCCATCCACTGTAGCTTAATCACATATTTCCCCTGAAATCCTGAGTCTGATTAAAAAAAAATTAGAGGTGTCATCATTTGCAGTTGCACTAAACGATGATTTGGGTGATGGGCCATTTTCTCAACCATATGCATATCATACATAATGGAGCAAGGATTGGAAAATGATTTAGGTAATTGGTTGAAGAACCTGTATCGTAGCAGTGTATACATAAGTTTTAGGAATTCAGTCATCACGTGACCTCGCCAGTGCTGATGCATTATGACATTCGTATCTGATAACTCAAAGGATCATTGAAAAATAGGACAATTTTCATTTCTCTACTCTACAGCAAGTATAAGTCACTCATATCAGTTCATGGATGTCTACTGGCATAAAGCTGAATTCCATCCAACTCCTTTCTGGACGACGAGTCTGTATAATGACGTAAGACGGGTACACACCGAAACTTTCTACAGCAGAATTAGGTCGTTTAACATTTGGCCAGTTTCGCATTCCCAGACACCTGTCATCCAGAAAGGGGTGAAATGGAAATTTCTTTCAAAAACCCGGATATCCTTGAACTTATAAGAGCGACTGTACAACCCAGAAATGTTAAAGCAATATAGGCTTCTAATGAACGTAACCTAGTTTCGTAAAGGGTTGTTAGATGATCATAAATTAAAAAAAATAAATAAATAAATAAAGAGATCAGGGACTCAACACCACAGAAAACTGGCACTGTTCGGGAACGAGTGTTAAGTAAAAAATAAATTTAAACCTATGAAAATAATATTCGGTATTTTAACCTGGACAATTTACCTCTGATACCAGCTACTACTCTTTTGCATCACTAAGGAAAGGTCTTCGAAGCCTTGTAAAAAAAAAAAAAAAAAAAAAAAAAAAAAAAAAAAAAAAAAAAAAAAAAAAAAAAAAAAAAAAAAAAAACACATTGAGTTTCAATAGCGTAGTCCATGTCCCAAAATCTAAAGGGCAATCAAAGACTTAAACGCAAGCCAAGCAAGTATTTGAGGGTGAGGTTAATGGCCTCGCGGCTGTTGAAGGGGCTTATAGCATACTCGCATGTACCAAAAGAGTCTGGAATTGTGGTAAAACGCGCGCAGAAAAAGACGTTCAAAATCTATCGTAGAATTCGGACGTGATTCCAGGTGAGGAGAATGGTCTCCAGAGCGCCGCTAAGCTTCTGTTTCGGCAGAAGAAGGATGGAGGCTCATTTTCTTGAATAATAGCGATCATTAACTCTACAAGGGGCGGCAAAAGGCACAGCATGCGATTCTCGAAGATTTTTCCCGCGACCCTCACAGAATTAACGGCCGCTTTAATCTTTTGAACCGGATTTCCGTTATTGTTTGTTTGTTTGTATGGTGTTTTTACGTTGCGTGGAACCAGTGGTTATTCAGCAACGGGACCAACGGCTTTACGTGATTTCCGAACCACGTCGAGAGTGAACTTCTACCACCAGAAACACACACCTCTAACCCCTCAATGGAATGCCCGAGAATCGAACTCGCGGCCACCGAGGTGGCAGACCAAGGCAATACCGATCACGTCACTGAGGCGCCGGATTTTCGTTATACACATTTCTAGTTCATTGTTGGTGCGCCTGACTTACGATTGCTCCTAAATGATGGTTTGATAATTCAGATGTTCTTTTCTAACATAATTTTCTAGGAGGCTGTTAAGATCTAGCGTTTCCTAGCGAATTAAAAACTTCGTTTCACTATCTGGAAAAAAACCGACGCTGTTTTAGTACGGCAGCTGGTGGTTTGGCAGTCAAGAAATGAGTTCCATTACGTAAAATATGCTACTGCCTTCTTAATCTATCTGTCTAATTATCTATCTCTATCTGTCTATCAGGATCGATATTCTCAAGTTATATGGTTCACTCAACAGCCTTGCAAATATGAGCCTATGAATGCGTGCAGTCAATGGAACACAGTGTCACTCATGACTCTAATGCAATATGCGGATGAAAGTAAGGTTTTTTTTATTAATGTCACAGACAGAAACTATTAAAACTTCTGCCTCTTGGCACCTCTGTCTACTTGGCGCGATTCTTCTTATCAAATACGAATGAAGAATCTGAAGTATTTTACGTAAGCAAAAATAGATCAAAGAATTTACTATCCCACAAAATTCATGCAAAATTTTGGAAGATCATAATTCTAGGAGATAACATTACTATTCAATAATATTGTCTACATGCTAATAGGACTTCTACAGCATTCAATTCTATTAATATAACAATGTATCTAGTCCGTAGATATATGAGAATCCAACTGCTATTTCAGTAGAGGATACTAAGCTTGTCTTATCTCGTTGAAGTACCCACTGATATGAGGTACCATTGCTGTCATATCTATGATCAGAATTCTAAGGATTTGCTTTAAAATGTCTACCTTTTATGTTATTCATACCAAGCACTGCTCAAGTTAGAAGACAAATTCCACAGGCCAACTGCCGAGTTGAACATTTACACGACTGGCTTGTATACAGCCTATAGTCATATCAGGGTAAGATGAAAACAGAATCCATTGGTTATCGTGAAACTGATATTAATGTAACAGATGTCGAGGTTAATGTGTTCAAAAATAAACGCCATTTCAAAGCCTGACCTTCGATGTTTTCCTGGAAGACACTTTATTCAATCTGTAGCTCAATTTAATCTTAGACGTTACATTTCTTTATATATATGACTGTTAAGCCCCGCATATAACGGCAGGTACCTCGTCTCGTATGAAGTTCCTCGTTGGACGAGTGGTTTTCGCGCTCGGCTACCAATCCTCTGGTCTTAAGTTTGATTCTCTCTGCTCGGCCATCGCGCGGAATCAGAGGAATTTATTTCTGGTGATAGAAATTCATTTCTCGATATAATGTGGTTCGGATCCCACACTTAGCTGTAAGTCCCGTTGCTAGGTAACCAATTGGTCACCCTAGCCATGTAAAAAAATATCTAATCCTTCGGGCCCAGCCCTGGGAAAGCTGTTAATCAGCTCAGTGGTCTGGTTAAACTAAGATATATACTTAACTTACTTCGTCTCGTATGACTTAGTTGGGCATTTCCGTCACTGTGTTTTTGTGAATGAGTTAAAAAAAACACCAGAAATGTTGTCATCGTGTTGTCAACCTCGAATAACATATTTCAAGAACTACAAATCTCCGTCGACACTGAATGATGAAGATAAGAGCTTTTGGCCATATGGAAGTGTGATGATGCGCAACTTCCCCAGAGCCTGATCTTCTTTTCCTTTTTTCACAGAGAGAGAGAGAGAGAGAGAGAGAGAGAGATGATCTATAGTTTATATCCTGTCATCTCCTCCAGTCTCTTTTTCTCTGGTAAGGATCTTTCCAAAAACTTTCTTTTCCATCTTTATTATTATTTTAGTAGAGTCATTTCTCCCTACAGTCTTTCTTCATAATAGACACGCACACACATACACAAACACACACGTTTATATATATATATATATATATATATATATATATATATATATATATATATATTATATATATATATATATATATATATATATATATATATATATATATATTTACACATACTAATAATGCAGTGCGTTTCATTTGTTCTGAGATATTTTTGGATGGATAAGCAGTCGATCGCCTTATCATAGAAGCACATTTTGAGAGTCTGTTTTTTGTCATATAATAAAAAGGATAACTGTTTCCTTAAGTAAGCTAGGATTTAGAAAAGTAACAAATATATAAGGAAAAATCTAACATTTGACAAGGTTTTAATTTAAGATTGTCGGTTGTGCAATCAAATACAACACGGTAAGTCTATTTTCCTTTATGTGACTCTCATACCTGAAGATGTTAACCTGCCAGTAGGACCTAACATACACTTAAGTGTGTTTCAACCCAGCAGCTCCAACCTCACCCTCATATTAAAAAAAAATAATGTTTCGCTTCCGTAACAAAGTCATTAACATCTTGGATAACCTTAAAGCACATAAAAAAAAAACTACTTACAAGAACTAAAATTAAAATTACAGTTAAAATTACACACCCTGAAGTGAGGACAGTACAGGCAGTCCCCGGGTAACATCAGGTTCGGGTTGAGTCGTTCCGGACTTAAGGCGATTGCCTCATGGCGCTGTTAACCTGCTTTACAGCAATGTAACCCAGACTTGCAGCGCTGCTGCTATATATTCTTATTATAATTCTGATGATTCGGATTAGGGCGACTTTCGGCTTACAGCGCCCTGCCGGGAACGGAACCCCCACCGTAACCAGGGGACTGCCTGAAATTACCTTTTGATCGCCCAACTGGTAAAGCAATCCTGTGCCAACACGCTCTCGGGAGAAAGAGCGAATACTGGAAAAGACAATCCAGTACACAAAACGTAATGTGCGTCGCTTTTTCCATAACATCGACCAGCCTGGGGCAATGGCGGCTGATTTAAGGGTGCAGAATCCTTAGCAGTTTAAGATACCTTACCTTAAACTGCTAACGATTCTGAACGCTTAAATCAAATGCAATGGGTCACATTAGCGCCATATGGAGCAAGAGTGGATCTCTATTGTCTCCAAGCTGATAAGAAAGAAAGGCACTTGATTCCGTTATTGGTAGGGAATATAAAAGGGGAGATAAGGCGTGGCTGTGGGTGGTTATCTTAATTGGGTGAGTGTGAAAAATTTGGTCCGGGATTCCTCGAGGAAATGCGTTTGGTGTGGGTGCGCAAATGCGAGGGAGGAATTTCTCTCATGGAATCCACACGCCCCCTAGTTTACAGTTTTTGCTTACTCAGGGAGTAAGCCTACAAACTACTTTATTGTTGCTGTTGTTGTTGTTCTTGCTGTTGTTGTTCTTGTTGGGGGGAAGGTAAACCCTCTGGAAAAGCATAAAAACGCCTGAAAAAGGTGTTTCGCGTTGAGTTCAAGATCCAGGAATTTTAGGATAGGATAATTACGACTTATTTACTCTAATGAAAACTTAAACAATAATGTGCATGTTAAACAGTAAAGAACAAATATTTCTAATAAAATACAGCGTATTTATACTAATTTTTGTTGGTGAAACAATGTGCTATTTGACCATAGATTTTAGCAAGCGTTATGACTAAGCTGGAGGTCGGATCACGCCGTGTGCGTTTATCAATGATATTCTTAGCAGTAATTGTGCTCTTCATCTTTCCAAGCCAGGAAAGGAGGGATTGAATCCAGGACGGGCATCTGCCAATAAAAGTTTTAAAAAAACTTATCAACAACAGCAACCCTGACTGGAGATTAAACTGAGAAGAATCGTTCTGACACTCATTGAACGATTCTTCTCTTCCTAATCCCTAGTCAGGGTTGCCGTTGTCGATAAGTCTTTTCCAGGTGTTGGGTTTCTAAGTCTCACTGAACAGCTCATTTCCCAATATATATATATATATATGTATACTATATATATAGTATAGATATATATATAAATATTATTATATATATATATATTTTATATACATATATATAATAGATATTATAGATATATAATAGAGATATAGGAATAAAGATATATATATAAAGATATAGATAGATACTTATATTATATAGAATAGATATACACATAGAGACAATACATATATTGGTACACATACCATTACAGAGTATTATATAATATAAGAATATATAATATATTATATAGATATAATAATAATATCTATAATAATTATTAATATATTTATTTATAGATATATTCACCTGTTATACACTGAAGCATACCTGAGTAAAATCAAAAGTCCGCATAGGCACTTAAAGTTTGTACATCTTCCAAATGAGGGCAGAAGTATAATGCACACACACACACCACTTTCCCAAATATATCTCCTTTAAGCTACTGTACATTTTGCCTCGTTCTCCAGAATTCCGAGAAGTGTTGGCTCTTCCTCGAAAGTTCAACATAGAGAACAAAGCCTCGAAGGCGCATTCTTACGAAAATGAAAAGAAGTCAGGTATTTATTAAATGAATAATCATCGACCACCTTCTTAACTGAGGCACTGCGACCTGGGGCTGTACTATACTGATGATTTAAGTTTGACGTGTGGCCGTTTTAGAGAGACGATTCACAGAATGGCAACGAAGCCTTGATAGGGCTCGTATATATACTCCCCGGAATGGACTGCTACGGTTTTCCTACACGTTCCTTAAAAAGCAAGTCGAGAGAGAGAGAGAGAGAGAGAGAGAGAGAGAGAGAGAGAGAGAGAGATAGACTGTATGTGTGTGTGTGTATGTGTGTGTGCCTTCTGAATAGGAGGCTTTACATAACAATGCTCAAATCAATATTGTCTATTCCAGCTCCCTTCAGTCTTCTTTTCTCCTCTCACCTTACGGATATCAGATGAAGATAATATGTGGAGTGGCAGACAAAGGAGAAACTGGCTGTCTCGTATAATAAAAGAAAAAAACTGACAAGGAAATAGAGGACTGCAATGTATTAAAGGGAAGAAAAAAAAAAGATATTAAATATACTTTTTAGACGGACGTATGGTATAGCTGTAAAATACACTATATATATATATATATATTATATATATTTATTATATATATATATATATATATAATGACTGAGGATTACCAATATATATTATAATATATAGTATATCTTATATATATTATATATTATATAATATAATATATGTATATATTATATATATAGATGACTGAAAATACACAATATATATATATATATATATATATATATATATATATAATATATATATATATATATATATGTATGTGTGTATTTCGTTTTCTGTATCTATTTCCTTGCTGTCCAGCCACTCTAATTCCCTCTTTCCACTGTCTCGAGTGCTGAATGGATGACAGCGCCTAAATTTCATCAAATCATCAAAACTCACCGAGTGCATAAAAGAGGGTGAATCCAAACACGCTGTTTCTGCGCGAGCTCTCTGAAAGTCACAAGTATTTTTTCATATATATTCTTATCCCCTTTTAATGACTGAAGCCAAATAGTCACTTAGTCATCAGTTGTGAATGTATCTGGTCAAAGACACTGGCAACGATCAATTGTTTGTTTGTATGGTGTTTTGACGTTGCATGGAACCAGTGGTTATTCAGCAACGGGACCAACGGCTTTTACGTGACTTCCGAACCTCGTCGAGAGTGAACGTCTATCACCATAAATACACATATCTAACTCCTCAGTGGAATGCCCGAGATTCGAACTCCCGGGCATCGAGGTAGCGGACCAACACCATACCGACAATGCCACTGAGGCGAAATTGATAGGGCTTATTTCTGTACGCCGTTTAATTTAGACGACGCAAAAATGGTCTATAAATTTCTGAAATCCGACGCCAAAGAGGCTTCCGTGTTGATGATGGGGAAAAGTGAGGGTCCTGGTGGTTTGAGGAAAAAAAAAGTATCTACGTCATTAATCAAAGCTGATTTGTTGATTGGTGGCCGTTGAAAAACAAAAAAGTTGCAGCGTCTGAGACGGTGAAAGGAAAATCAAGTTTGGTAAGCCTCTTATGTCCACGATCCTGTGGAGTTTCCCGAGGCTTGTTATCAAACTCCTGGGAGCGCGGTTTCGTAAGTTCGTAAACGCCGGAAGTATTCCAGACACCCGTACTATCTGTGTTGAATTCTCCGCTCTGGTATGGAGGTTAGTGTCGCGTGGCATATATATATATATGTATATATAAAGTATAAAAGGCTCATTAAAACACTCTGGTTTAAGGCTTAGGTCTATATTTCGGTGGACGGAATCCCATCCTTATCAAGTAGTGAATACTTGATAAGGATGGAGTCAAGTCCACCAAAATATAGTCGTGAGATTTAAACCAGAGTGTTTTAATGGGCCTTTTATACTTGAGACGTATCCTGTTTTAACAGAAGAATTTATTTACATACATATATTTACATGTAAATATATAAAATATATATTAAATAAGCGATATTTGTGGCCTAACATTGGTGCGAATTCAATGCAAAGTGGTTTAAGAGTCAAAATTCCATCATTGGCAATCTTTACAAGCTTATCCAATCAGATATCATGTTGGAGGTAGGTTGCTGCAGCTTCCAAAACGGAGCCTGGATTCGAAAGGGAAACGTAGACGTGCAGGAGGGTCGACTTCAAGATGAGGAAAAAGACTAAGGTTAGAACGGAGGCCGAGAACTGGTTCCTAAGAGGTCATTCAGCGCTGAAATGGAAATTGAGAATAGGTAGGTTTGAAAGGCGTAACAGGAGGAAAAGCTCGCAGTTGCATTTTGTTAATGATTGTTAGGAGAGAATGGGCAACAAGAAGGAGGCAAGAGAATATGAAAGGAGATACAGCAAAATGAATGAAAAGGGGTTGCAGCTAGGGGCCGAAGGGGCGCTGCAGAGAACCTTTCGTAATGCCTACAGAGCACCACGTGAGGTGCACTGATGGCATTACCCCCTTACGGGGCTTTTGGACTTATTGTGAAGAAATAAGAAGCACTCTTGAAGTTACGGAAACCTTTAACGCGTAGTTGGACACGAATCAATACACGTAATAAGCCAATGGCCCAACATCTAACGAACTGGATATATAAACATACTGTCCATCCAACCTTGTTGACACGTAAACCTGATGTATAATACTCCATAGGCTGAAGGGACTAAAGAACTTTCAGCTCTCAACGAAAGTGGGTTACTTTTCTTTGACCTCTTAGTTGCTGAACGTTCAAAATACCTACAAACGAAGAAGCCGAGAAGTTAAAAATCCACCCAACAGAATTTCAGAGAGAGAGAGAGAGAGAGAGAGAGAGAGAGAGAGAAAAAAAACAGGCTGTCACCTTGCACATTTGATGTAAGCTTCACCGATGTCAGTCAGAGTTCCATTCCGACGCGAGAGCAGATGTCGTTTTAACGACTACAAGGACACAGGACACCGAAATTTCCGACCAGTTCAGTGGAACAGCGAACCTCGGACTCTACAGCAGCAGCAGCTGCTGACCCCAGCTGCTATGCACCACAATTATTCTCTCCACGTAGGCCCAGGTTTCATTTACTTATTTCGGGGCCCACGGAGGACCATCTGAAGAAGTCCTAGTGCAAAGAAGACGTAAGGGGAAATATGTCTCATTCTCCCAGCATCTCTTTCTCCACAAAATCTAAACCGACCAACGTTTCATCTTTAATCTCAGTAACTATTCATAAAGCAAACAGTACATACATACATCCCGCTTTTTCCTACATAAGGCATTTCACGTAATTACCTGGAAGTTCATTACCTTTAATGTAAAGTCAACATTTGTAACGTGATCTAAAACCTTCTCTATGCTGGATATTTAAAAAAAAATCAAGAGTTTTTCTCGGTTTCGTTTCAAGACTTTGCCTAGCCTTCCACTACTTTTTCCATTTTTTAAATCAACATTCACTGTATACAAGAGTAACTTATTAAATTATAACTATCTTAAAGGAAACATTCTTCCACATTATTTTTCGGTGGAATCAGCAGTTACAAAACCAGTTGGTTTAATTTTGCTTACTGCATCCTTATTGCTAACATTTTCGAAATGTAAGACTGGTGCCTCCTTCAAACACATTGATTTCAGCTGTCAACAATATATACAATTCCCCGCAACTGATGCAGGCAGTTGACATCTAGCTTAGTGGAGATTTTGATGTGTATATCGCCGAAGGACTTATTACTTTTCATGGCACGAAGGTGAAGAATGCATTTCTCGACCTATTTTTATTTGAATTCAGATATAACTGTTCAAAATGCAACGGTAAAGCCGCCCTACGATAAAACTTAACAATACCATGTCAATATACCCGTGTGACTTTAAGATACCAAGGCATTTCGAGAAGTTTCAATTTTTACTATTTTGATATTGATGATAGCACCGTGTAATCGCAGCAGACGCCGGCATTATGGAGGAGGAGGATATAAAGTGTCAGTTTCGAAGGAGATTTTGACGTTGAAGAGTGCCAGGAATTTTGTGTGTGTGTGTGTGTGTGTGTGTGTGTGTGTGTGTGTGTTTTGTGAGCCCCAAGAACGAGTTACATCCCCAATGGCCTTCCCTGAGGTTGTGACTCTTACTTGGGATACTCAAACAAAGAGCACAGAATTCTTGCTACTCTTCAACGTGAAAATCTTCGAAACTGACAGTTTATATCATCTTCCTTCATAATGGAAGCGTCTGCTGCAATTCCACGGTGCTACCATCAATAAAATAACAAGTTTAATATGCAAAAAGAAAAAGAAAATTAAACTTTAGACTTTTCACTCTACAACAGGAGATTCAAGGAAACAGTTCTGTTAGTCAGTATTACCCGGTTTACCTCGTCACCACTTGAACAACGGCGATGAAAAGTAAAAGGCAAAGAGTTAATCTCCTCCTGTTGCTCTCTTCAACCAACTGTCTCAGTCTAACTGCTACACTTGGCACTATGCACGTGCATCAAGAACTGATCGGCAGTGCAACTGAAGGACAGTGATAGTTAGGTTGGCGAAGACCGTGAGTATGGATACCAAGAAAGTTGGCAGTCCTGCACGCCAGAAACATTTCCACAAAACTTGATATCACACACGACGAAAATCACAAAGATAAGAAGGCATAAATGAGCGTCACTGGTTCTCATTTCCAAAACTGGGGGGGTCAAAGGGAAGCTGCCAAAACAATTTTTTTTCAGGATGAATAATGTAAACTGCGAACAAAGAAACTGTACAAATTCCGAAGAATAAAGCTACTGGTGAAAGGACGTGGCGGCAAAAAAAAAAAAAAAAAAAAAAAAACCTTCGTCCTTTATCTCCAGAGTGGTGCAGAAAAAAAAAGTGTTTGTTCTCTAATGCTTCCTCCCCTAAAAAAAGTTTTTTCTTTTTTTTTATTAAAATGGCCAGAGGAAAATGGCTATGGGCACTTTATGTGGGGAACTTTACGCTCCTTCATCTTGGATTTCATTCGCTTGTCAACAGACCAACTGTTATAACGCAGTAAAAAAAAAAAAAGCAAAAGAAAAAAAAAGCCATATTACAAATATACGTTGAAGCTCACGGTGGGTTCATATTTTTTTCTATATGTCACATAGTAATTATTCAGAACTGGACAGCTTGACCCAGTTGAATTGTGACCTGTAACTTATTGAATATCTATAGAGGGAATGCACGAAAGACGTCATGTAAAGAGTAGCAAAAAACACGAAGAACTTACGTCTGTCAAAGCAATCAAATATTCCGGCTTTCTGGACATGTCCGCACGTACCTGAAAGCAAAAAAAAGAGACCCTCATGAGACATATCAGAAAAACAGTCACTATTTGCAGTGATAAATATACTTCCGTCTTATGAGACGGCGAAACTGAAGCATCTCTACTAGGGACGACATGCCAATAACAGTACCAGAAATAAACGGTAAACGAAAACAAATTAAGTTAAAAATACAAGTTAAGAAAAGGGAAAGACGAGAGGAGTCCTAAAGGCGTCTTACTGTACCAACGCAAAGAATGAGGAGAAGAAAAAAAAAAAAAAAAAAAAAAAAAGGAGGGAAAAAAAAAAAAAGGAGGGGTCCCCGAAAACATAAAGCTTCCTTCCCATAAAACGGGAATAGACGACTGCCCATATGCCTGAAAACAAAAGTGTGTGATTATATCCCTTTGGAAGGAGCCTCTCTCTTCTCTTTCTGTGTGTGTGTCTGTTTGTGTGTGAGGAAGAGTTCCTTATGAGCGTCGGGCGAGACGGATAATAATGTCTCCAGTGAAAAGTTCCCTTTTCCTCCCACCACTCACTGTTTTATGGTGACCACAGACAAAGGGAGAAGGTCGAGGAGGAGGAGGAGGAGGAAGAGGAGGAGGAGGAGGAGAAGGAGGCCATGGGTTCTCAAAGGCACACAGGAGGAATAACGCTTTACAGTCCTCGAGGATAAGGATTACAGGAATCCAATAAGGGTAAACCCATCCATTGCTGGGAAAGAAAACAGAACATAAAATCTGCGTAACTCAGAGTCACACAGGTTTCCAAACTCAGCGGTCTACAATATCACGGGGGAGGGGGTGGGGGATAGTTCCCGGAAGGTTAAAAAAAATATCAAAATTCAACTTTTATGAGGGTTCATTTTAAAAGTATTTCCTTTAGCAGGGAGTGGCTTACAAATAAAAATAAAAAATAAAAAAAAAATAAATAAAAAATGTCCTCGGAAGCTTAAAAAAATTCAAAATTCAATTTTCATGAAGGTTCATTTTAGAAATATTTCCATTGACAGGGAGTGGCTTGCAAATAAATAAATAAATAAAAAATTAAATAAACAAAACAACAAAAAAGTCATTGCCACATTCAAACTTACTCGACAAAGGTGTTTCATACACATACACACAGAAGGCTCACTCGCAACACATCGACAACCCCTCTTCTCACACTGCTCTATTCATCTCTAATTTGAAGGTATGACAGGTCTTCTCTCCCGATTCCTCCCTCTTTCATCCCATCTTTAAAACATTTTCTAGTCTTCATCACTCTTTACCCTCCTAACACTTCCAAATGATACAGTCTTTTCGCAAACCTCTCATCTTCCGTTGCTTCCATTTGACCAAACCATCTCAAAATACTATGACCCATCCAGTAATTTCTGTTAAGCCTTTTTGTCAAGTCTGTGTATCACAGTATTTCTTGAGCTTTCAATTCCTACAATGCTTTTACTATGCAAACAGTTCATCTCGCCAGACTGAGCCTTTTTTCTTTCATTTGCATTGAACATCCACACTTCACTACCATACAGGAGAGTTGGCTGAACAGTCTCTCTATATTTCCCCATACTGATTTCCACACAAAATCCAAATCTCTTCCCAGTCTTTTGAACAAACACTGCTTCCATCTTGACTTCTATTATTCTCTGACTTACCTCCACACATCCTGCCATCATCATTCTTTTTGGTTTCCAGCTACCTCGTACCTTCATTCTTGCTCTCATTTACTCTCTACTTCCTTTTTATGCAATTGCTTTTAAATGTTTCCCTTAGCATCACTGTTCTCTCTTCATTATCTCCAATCAACAATGAATCACAATCATTTGCAACGTCACTCATTTCACACTGAATTCACGAATTCACTGAATCATCCCACAACTTTGCACCTAAGTCTTATTTATTTTCTTTTACTTCTTCTAAAAATGTATCCTTTAATATACTGAAAAACATAGACATAGCTAACCTTCTCAGATCCTCCTTTCCATCAATCAATCAGCCTCCAGTCTATGGAATATAATTCATAGTTCGCTTCGGTCATATAAAACTTTTAACGAAAAAGTTAGACATACAAATTTTAAGGCTCCCTTAGAAGAACTGATCAAATTACCTGCAAAGGATTGTTTGAATTTAATGGGAATTGTTAGTCTATAAATGTTGGCGTAACCCATGGGGAATCCGTCGCCTGTACTAAGTCACCTTTGCCCTGTGATGTTTTTTAAAACATTATAGTATCAGAGCATTATTTCAGAATATGGAAAATGGTTTGGGATCGTTGACATAGATGCATTAAGCTGGAGAACGAATTTGTTAACGTTTTTTTTTTTTATATATTTAATCAACTGGAGCCATCGATAGATTTCAGTGTACCTTTTGTTTGTTTTTTTGTTTGTTTGTATGGTGTTTTTACGTTGCACAGAACCAGTGGTTATTCAGCAACGGGACCAACGGCTTTACGTGACTTCCGAACCACGTTGAGAGTGAACTTCTATCACCAGAAATACACATCTCTAACACCTCAATGGAATGCCCGAGAATCGAACTCGCGGCCATCGAAGTGGCAGGCCAAGACCATACTGACCACGCCACTGAGACGCTAGTATACCTTTTGGATTGCCGTATACATAAAATTAACTGAGAGTTTAGCGTTTAAATTGACTGTACTATACAGAAAACACTCAAGTATTTCCGTATTTGTGTATTTTTGTTCAAGCTATAACGATTAAATAGAGAAATCACTGTAGACTTTATAGTTTTTATGAGCTTAACGCGGATGTAGCCATGAATACACTGACGGTGAAGTTCGAAGAACTATAAGGACAAGAGCCCTTGCATTCCATGCCTATCATTTTCCTGTGGTATTCGTCTATTTAATGAAGTCACGTGCATCAGACTGTGACTTTTTAAGCATAAAAGGCTACGATCATCAGTCACAATGGTTCCAGTTTGGAAGCCTTAGATGTTCAATCTGTCATGGATATTAGAATCTCTACATTTACAGACTGGCAAGTTCGAGCATATTATCTAGCAGGTCCCCTTAGGGAAAATGAAGACCAGAGAGAGAGAGAGAGAGAGAGAGAGAGAGAGAGAGAGAGAGATGAGAGAAGTATAGAGAGAGAGAGAGAGAGAGAGAGAGAGAGAGAGAGAGTATTTTCTATAAACTGCCTTTGTGACAACTAGGTCATCGATGACGGAAATAACTGATTCGAAATGGAACATTTCACTCATTCCATAGATGCTTCGCAAGTACTCTTACATCTATAAAACTGTTAAAAAAATGGGGTTAATAAATATCAATACAAATGACATAATTCTAAGAAAGGAGCTTCCACAACCAAACTGAAAGACCCACTTGTTTCATAAACAACGTCCCTTCCACCAACCAGGGAGGAAAGGTGATTACCTTCCCCGCCATCGCCCTCAGAAAAGGAAACAGCTTCTCAAGCCCTGAGGGCCGGGTCATTCAACCGAACAGTCCAGGGAACAAAGCAGTCATTCCAGATTGGCAGGGGTTCCAGAGCCATCAAGAATAATACAGCTTGGGGGGAGCGTATGGCCAATCCTCAGACGACTAAAGCAGTTCCCCCCACTTCCTTCGCATATTACCACGGCATGATACGACTCCACCAGGTCCTGGAATCCACACACCCGTGGGAGAGATGATTTAGCCATTTCCAGCATCGCCGTCCATATATGATTCTGAAGGTATCCATAGATGGTAGAGAGATCCTTTTTCAGCAGCATGTTGACTGCCTGCCAAGTTTTCTCTGCATTTTCATCATTTTCTTTTCCCACAAAATACTAATTGACTTACAAGAGCTTAATCAATATGTCCATTTTTTTTTTTAAGTTTCCCATACTAATGGTTACTGCCGAACAGTATGCTGCAAGCCACCACAAATGAAAAGTCTCTATATTCTCACAGATGCCCCGGTGTCTTTCATTATAAAATAAGATTTATTTCAAAGTCATTACAATGACCTGGAGTTTTTTTCTTTTATTATAAAAATACAGTAACATTCCAGTAATTTACATTATTTGGATAATTCTGTCGATACAAAAATATAATATAAACTTAAATAACATTTTGCTACAAAATCAATATAAATAAAAATCAAAACGTATAGTTTAAAACAAAAATTCTTCAATTACATACTTGAAAATATTGCTTGTATACCTGCATTTAATATACATCCTTTGTGATTCAGATTTATTCTTTAAAAGAAAAATTATATTTTGGCAGCTATTGTTGTGCTTACAACACATCCACAAACTGGTGTTAAGGAACGAATATCGAATGCTGCTGAAATAACCACTTTCCAAAAAGTCGATGGTTGATGATCCATTTATTTACTATGATAAACTTTCCTGTTTACCAGACGAAGTTCTTAAATAAAAATAATAACAATCCAAGTCACGAAACCCCTCAAAATAATGCAGGAATGTGTAAGATATAATAGACAATATAACCATGAATGAAGAGCGCCCGAACAAGAGTGAGTCTGGTGCTATACTCAAGTCGAGGGGCAGAGATAACTTCCCAACCTGTCAAATCTCAAACAAAAAAAGACCAAAACGTTTCTTATCTAATGAGACAAGTGGCTGGAAGAGAAAGGGAACGCTGTTCACTGGAGTCGAGCTTCCAAAAACCTTTTCCAGGCATACTACTACCGACTTGACAACGAGAGAAGGTATATTACGAGACCGCCTTTCTCTCTCTCTCTCTCTCTCTCTCTCTCTCTCTCTCTCTCTCTGCTGCTGCGGCCTTAAAATCGTATGTGACACCACTCGGAACCACCAGCGTCGTCTGTCTGTAAGGGCACTGCACTCATATTTCTCTCACGACTCGGAAACTGCTCAGCATTACTAATTCTCCTCTAACTCCTTCGTCCTCTTTTCCTCCCGACTCGTCTTACAAGAGGAAAGTGATGCCTTGGCTTGAAGCTACGCCGCCGCTGCTGTGAATACTTACCTTCGTCTATGATGTAGAAGTGAATTCGTATTAGAAATCAGGTCTCTCTCTCTCTCTCTCTCTCTCTCTCTCTCTCTCTCTCTCTCTCTCTCTATTTGTGCGAGGAATGGAATGGAAAATAGAGCTTAGGCCAAAGGCTACGCCCTGGGACCTATGATGTCATTCAGCGCTGCAAGGGGAATTGAGAGTAGGTACGTTTGAAAGATGTAACAGGAGGAAAACCTCAAAGCAGTCGCACTATGAAATAACTGCTAGGAGAGGGTGGACAGCAAGATGAAAGAAAGATAATATGAATGGAGGTACAGTAAAGAAGAACGAAAGGGGTTGCAGCTAGGGGCCAAAGGGACGCTGCAAAGAACCTGTAGTAATGCCTACAGTGTACGCTATGAGGTGCATTGACGGCACTAGCCCCCCTAGGGGGTATTTGTGAGAGAAAAAGGGGACATTCTTAAATTCCTAAAACACCTGACAGTAACTTTTCAGAAGCAGCAACTGTTACTCTACTTGTCATGTATTTTTCGCTTTCATCTGTTTGTGAACTTTCATTATTTTGATTTTTTAAAAATTTTATTATCAAGGTTACAATTATGAGCCATGCGGTTACCGGTCAGTGTGTGGTTATATAAAGGTATATTTTCTACATGGTTACATGTTGTGCCAACTTTGTCTATCCGTCCGCCCTCGGATATAAAAAAACTACTAACCCTAGGGGGCTGCAAATTGGTATTTGAATCATCCACCCTCCAATCATCACACATACCAAATTACAACCCTCTAGCATTGGAAGTTTTTTTTATTTATTTATTTAAGGTTGAAGTCAGCCATGGATCGTGCATCTGGCAGCGCTTTCCGGAACCATGGGACGCACCCTCACTCCACCGAATCTGGTGAGCAACTGGAGAGCTGCTGGTGGTGGCGGTCATAGCTGATGGTTTGTAATATTCATTGCAAGTAGTGTTCATTTCATCAGCGGGGAGCGAAGGTGTACTCTTTTTTTTCTTTTTCTTTTTAACATAAGGAAGGGTATTAAAAACCCCGCTTATTGGAACAAGCCCATCTTTAAAGAACTGTACCAAAGAAAAAACAAGAACGTTAGTTGACCTTGAAACGAAAAGGAAAAAAAACAAGAAATGACAGAAACGGACAGCAACGTGACATCACTATCTAAAAAAAAAAGGTACGTACTGATATCAGAGGCATGGGGTCAAAGAATCTTCTCTACCCCTACCCCCCTCACCCGTCACAATCCCTTAACACTACAACGTTGGACTTATGAAGAAAAATAGCCGTCCATTTCTCTTATACCATTTTCCATTACTAGGAGTCCCTTCCATCTGAAATGGGATCATCGACAAATTACATACGGTGCAATGTCGGGACTATTGTTTCCTTTTCGAGTTAAAATACAACTTTAGTGTCATAAAAATCCACAATTATATAGTAGAGTATATTAATATACTACTATATAATTGGGTTTGTTTGTGGTTTGTTTTTACGAAGCATGGAACCAGTGGTTATTCAGCAACGGGACCAACGGCTTTGCGTGACTTCCGAACCACGTCGAGAGTGAACTTCCATCACCAGAAATACACATCTCTGACCCCACAGTGGAATGTCCGAGAAGCGAACTCGCGGCCACCTCGGTGGCAGGCCAAGACCATACCGATCACGCCACCGAGGCGCTTACTATAGTATGTAACTGTGGATTTTTTTTCTGACAGATTGTTCTTCACGAGATTGTGAATATCTTAACATACAAGTGTAATAGTAAAATGAGGGTACGATTATGGTTATCAGTAACTATCATTAATAATGTCATACATTAATACGATATAGTACAGATATTTCGTGTACTTGACTAACAATCTTCCTCAGGACTGAATGTCATTAATATGCCAGGGTGAGAGTCGTATGGAGTAAAACACAAAAAAATGGTTATATATTACCGAGTAGAATTTATGGTCTCTCTCTCTCTCTCTCTCTCTCTCTCTCTCTCTCTCTCTCTCTCTCTCTCTCTCTCTCTCTCTCAATTCGTCCTTTCCGTTCTATAAAGAAGACTCGTCTG
The DNA here is from genome assembly GCF_015104395.2 of Macrobrachium nipponense. NCBI lineage: Eukaryota > Metazoa > Arthropoda > Malacostraca > Decapoda > Palaemonidae > Macrobrachium > Macrobrachium nipponense. The sequence continues at coordinate 3,361,791 of NC_087218.1, read as the reverse complement.
ACGAAGTGTTGCGATTTCATTTTTGAGCAACCCATCGCCGTGGCACGAGAATGCCTATTTATGCTGATGGATCTCGTGTTGATGTAGCCTGCGGCTCTTTTGAAGCTGATAATGAGAACGGCATCTCGTCACGCAGAATGTCCTTAATTTTTTTACTTACGAAACTGAAGGCAATTTTCGATTGCTATAAAAGTGGGTCTTCTCCACTCTGCATAACAGGAATATCATTTTTAACAAATATCTTTGTGCGCCATGAGTTTAATAATAGCAACAACAGGATATAAGGGGAAGGACTCGCCACTGGAATTCAGTCCTTCAGCAGTCATCGCTGGAAAATGTCCTGTAGATCTGGACGATATATACGTCTCGTTGGAGAGAGAGAGAGAGAGAGAGAGAGAGAGGAGAGAGAGGGGAGAGAGAGAGAGAGAGAGAGAGAGTAGGGAGAGAGAGAGAGAGAGAGAATTGTATAAACAATAACAAACCAAAATGACTCAACCGAATTTTACCATGCCCTTTGGTGCGTTGCTCGCCAGTCTAAGCAACAGAGAGAAAGCCGTCATCAGAATAATAGCGAAGACTTTCTACAAAATTATTAGTGCTGAAGCATCAACCATTTTTATCAAAACTTGTCTACGAGAGGGTCTCCTTCCGAAATAATAATAATAATAATAATAATAATAATAAAATAATAATAATAATAATAATAGTAATAGTAATAATAATAATAATAAAAATCGCGACAGTCGTTCGACTGGTCATGCGGGTTTTCGAGTAGTTATTTTCAAAGTCTTCGTGATATGCAAAAGTATAATGTTGCTGTTTACTAGCTCATCAGTCCTCAAGGACAATGAAAGGGCAGACGACAGTTCGCCCAAAATTATTCCTCCGGCATTTGAGAAGAACCCCTAACCACGAAAATAATAAAGATACCTTGCAAATCCTGCGACAAAAGTCTTGTTGTTTGGCCGTAATCATAAAATACTGAAGGTTTCCTATTATGAAGAGGAGAGTTGGGAAACTATCCTATGTTTTCTGATAATGGCCCCAACACACTGAACTCATAATGGTTGGTCAACCCTACACAATTTTTGACGGCTGTTTAGACTCCTTGCTGATCGTCTGTATCAGTCTGTCTGTGGGGGCTGATTCATTAAAGCATGCAGTTCTTTTTTTTTCTTAAGAAACTAGCCTTCATCACAAGATATGAATTTCTATCATTAACTTTATTTCGTCAATTGTTAATTTTTAATGTTTAGTGTACAACGTTTTGGTTCTATCAAACTGAATGGTTATCGTGATGGGCCGATAGGCTTTCAAAAGTTATTTTCCTTTTTACGAATAAGGAATTCTGAGCGCACATTCAGGAAGCTTAGTGTAACAACTCTATCTTCCTCTCCTCTCCCCCTCTCTCTCTCTCGCTCTCTCTCCTCTCATATATATAATATATATCATAATATCATATATATATATAATAACTACATACACACACACACACACACACATATATATATAATATATATATATATATATTTAAATGTAGTGAGGAAACGTATACATTTAAAGTGATATCATGTTATTTATATATATATATATAAATATATATATAAATATATACATATATATATATATATATATATATATATGAGATTGAGAGAGAGAGAGCGAGATAGAGAGAGAGAGAGATGAGATGTTGTTATACTAAGCTTCCTGACTGTGGCGCTCAGAATTCCTTATTCGTAAAAAGGAAAATAACTTTTGAAGGCCTATTGGCATCACGATAACCAATTCAGTTTTGATAGAACCAAAACGTTGTACACTAAATATTAAAAGATGTCTCTTATAGCAGCAGTGTTAGTGGCATCCGCTACTCACTACATTCAAATATTTGTAAGCATACATACACACACACACACACACACACACACACACACACATATATATATATATATATATATATATATATGTATGTATGTATAATATTGTATGTGTATATATATATATATATGTGTGTATGTATATAGATATATATATATAGATATATATATAGATATGCTTACAAATATTTGAATGTAGTGAGTAAACGTAAACATTGAAAGTGATATCATGTTATTTATATATGTGATGTAAAACACAATTTTGAAAAACAGTTAGTCTATCTGAGATGAGTTCAACTTTTCCTACAATAAATCAAGTGAAAAAGTTTCAAAAAACAAAAAAAAGAAAGAAAACTTCTCCAGGAGAGAAAGAGCTCCGATAAATAGTGGTTTTATTAAGTCGGTGGTGACCGGGGACCATGAATGACCCAAGGCACTTGCATGCCCACACGAGATCGTTGGTTTATTCCACGACCTGCCATTCCACACGCTACCCAGAAAACGACCCTATAACTGCTTCTAAACAAGCAGTTGGTCGATGGGTGGCCGGGAATAAAGTCACAGGAAAAAAGTCACAATCTTAACTAAGAAAATAGTCACAGGAAAAAGTCACAACCTTAACTAAAGAAAATAGTCACAGGAAAAAGTCACAATCTTAACTAAAAAAAATAGTCACAGGACAAAAAAGTCACAATCTTAACTATGAAAATAGTCACACAAAAAACCGATATTGGCTAAAAAATAGTCAGGGAAAAAAGTAACAATTTTCGCCAGGAAAATAGTCACAGGGAAAAAAGTAACGATTTTCGCTAGGAAAATAATCGCAGGGAAAAAAGTAACGATTTTCGCTAGGAAAATAATCGCAGGGAAAAAAGTAAAGATTTTCGCTACGAAAATAGTCACAGGGAAAAAAGTAACGATTTTGGCCAGGAAAATAGTCAAGGAAAAAAGGTAACGATTTTCGCTAGGAAAATAATCACGGGGTAAAAAGTAACGATTTTCGCTAGGAAAATAGTCACAGGGGAAAAAAGTAACGGATTTTGGCTAAGAAAATAATCACAGGGAAAAAAGTAACGATTTTGGCCAGGAAAATAGCCAGGAAAAAAAGTAACGATTTTGGCCAGGAAAATAGCCAGGAAAAAAAGTAACATTTTCGCTGGAAAATAATCACAGAGGTCATATTAGGGAAAAAAAAGGTCACATTAACTTACGGTGGACGGTAATAAAGTCACAGTGGAAAAATTCACACTATTTCTGGTGGGTCATTATCTTTATAAATCTTTTGTTTATGATTTTGCGGTAATCCCTAACGGGCTTTTACTAAATAAGCGGCAAAGGTGGATACATATACCGGGTTAAAACCCGTGGGGTTCACTAACTGGTTAAGATTAATGTAACTTCTTTTTCTGTGACCTTTTAACCACTGAGCTGATTAACAACTCTCCTAGGGCTGGCCCGAAGGATTAGATTTTTTCACGTGGCCAGGAACCAACTGATGACTTAGCAACGGGACCTACAGCTTATTGTGGGATCCGAACTACATTATATTGAGAAATGAATTTCTAATCACCAGAAATAAATGCCTCTGATTCTGCACTGGCGGCCGCTGGAAGCGAACTCGGGCTACCAGATTGATAGTCTAGTACGCAACCCACTGTCCAGTGAGGAACTGATTGAAGATATATACTAAACTGATTGAGGATGTATACTAAACAGCACGGCCCCATCTACACACACAACACAAGTATAAATCTCTCTCTCTCTCTCTCTCTCTCTCTCTCTCTCTCTCTCTCTATATATATATATCATATATATATATATATATATATATAGATATATATATAATTATATATATATATATATATATATGTATAACAGTATCACGAAAGTTTGGAACGTGATAAATCCATAAAGTTGTCTGATGAGTAAAGGACATTGAGTCGAAAGATCTTGCAGAAACTCCGTTGTTTATTTTGCCATCGTGGGTTATACACTTTATATATACACATATATATATATATATATATATATATATATATATAAATATATATATATATATATATATATATATATATATATATAATGATTTTCTTATGCCTACAGCTTTCATTTAGCGTGGGGTTTGGTTTCACAAGAGGAACAGTGGTCCTGGAGCAACCTAAGTATTATAGATTGGCAAACGGAACGCAACAGTAGCCAGAATTACTGTGTATTTATGCTGATTTATTCCGACGTTTAAATCCCCTTCCGTCTGGCCAAAGTAAATTGAACCACAGTTCATACATATAAACTACGCCGCTACTCTTTTGAGGACGGTACCTCACAGTCATTTGTTTTACAGAGTTGCGTAGAAAAAAATTACTTTTACTTCAGTTATTTTTAAAATTAGTTTGATGGAACCTACGTCAACGGAGTAAGGCATATAAAAGTTATTCTTAGGTAATTCTATCATCCCCTCATTTTTAAGCCGAATCTCTATTTTTCCCGTTTTATTGTTAAAGGGATCTCAAACATGAGGTAGTTTAGGTACACGTTAGAATGATAAAGCTAGCGAAAGGAGGTTGATTTCATACAGTTGTTTGTATCCATCCCTAACTTACCACGGTTTCCTGAAAGTACCGTAACGGGAGACAGTAACAATGCGTTTTAATGACAATTATCCTCGGATTAATATTGCCGATCTTCAATAAAACTTTGCAGTTCTACAACTACATACCTAACGAAGCTCCAGGTAGCATGGTTGCACCTGAAATACTGGACGCCAAATAAATAACGCGCACGTGAAAAAAATGAGTAGATTTCGATGAAGATCAAGTGGCCATGTTCAGTAGACTGTTTCAAGGCGAGTCATGTGAATGACTGATCGATGCCCAAATGAAATCAGTCTCAAGATTTTAATGGATTGGTAGTGTAAGGGAATTCCAAAGGGTTAGAACCAACTGGGAATGGAGACAAATGTTTAAAAGACATTGTAATTGTGAAATATTGATGGTACAATTAATTCTACCTTGTAAAATATTGTTGGTACAATTAATTCTACCTTGTCAAATATTGTTGGAACAATTAATTCTACCTTGTAAAATACTGTTGGTACAATTAATTCTACCTTGTCGAATATTGCTAGTACAATTAATTCTACCTGACAATTACCATATCCTGCCGACTGCCTTCTATCCCGCCTAAAACTGACATAACATTTCATCCATAGCAATGTTTGTTTGTTTCTTTATATGTTTATTTTACGTTGCATGGAACCAGTGGTTATTCAGCAACGGGACCAACGGCTTACGTGACTTCAGAACCACGTCGAGAGTGAACTTCTATCACCAGAAATACACATCTCTCACTCCTCAGTGGAATGTCCGAGAATCGAACTCGCGCCCACCGAGGTGGTAGTCCAAGACCAAACCGACCACGCCACCGAGGCGCTCTCCATGGCAATGTTTATTATCCACGGATACTTTTCAGATTTGAAGCATTTAGATAAAAATATGGGGAATTAACAGTTAACAAAGGCTGCAGCGTAGTTGGGACTGATATCAATGGGTAACATTCATTCATTTTCACCTGGTAATGTGTCACTTAAACAAGAATTTCAAATATACAAATAAAACAGCGCATGATAACTCATCATCAGAAAACATTCGCTAGACAGAGAGCTTTAAATATCTGCAGCATTCCATCAACTGGGTCATCTTTGATGACTCATCTCGCTAAAGACGGAAAGATATGGCTTTTAGATCAAGCCACGAAGAACAGTTTATTGCGAAGTGTTGCGTAAAATATTGACAAATGCTATAAAGGATGAATGAAAAAATTAAGGGCAATATAAAGATATTCTCTCTCTCTCTCTCTCTCTCTCTCTCTCTCTCTCTCTCTCTCTCTCTCTCTTTATACAAATGTTTATGAAATGTTTATGAAAAATTGTCCTATATTTGAAACGATTTTTTTTTCACGATTGGAATCACCTGAGATCACGAAAGTTTAGTGAATGTCCTTTATATATATATATATATATATATATATATATATATATATATATATATATATATATATATATATATATATATATGTATATACATATATTATATAATTTATATATAATATATATATATATATATATATATATATATATATATATATATATAATATTTTTACAAAACTTGAGAAATATTCCATTAGGGAATATTAAGGAAAATTATATCAAATCAGAGAGGAATTTTTTTCACGACTGGAGTCACCTGAGGTTACGAAAGTTTAGCAAATATCCTCTAATAAACAATTGCAATTTTTTATTTATTTATTTATTTATTTATTTATTTTCTAAGAAGAAGAAGAGTGAGGTTGCAAGATCCCCTTCACTATTACAAATGGGCGCTGTCTGTCAGTCCGGCGGATGAAATTTATCATGATGATATTTTCATTACTGAAAACGAGGAAGAAATCAGCTTCCAAATTTATAGTGGAACCCGGTTCCTCAAGATGGGGCGTTGCCATGAAATTGCAAATCCATCACCACTTACTCTCTTACGGTCGCTTTCTTTGTGACTTGCATCGTGAGCCCCATCTGTCATTCACCTCCTCCAAGCGTTTTTTTTTTGCCTGTTTGTTGAATGAACTGTCTGCGCCGATATTTCCTGTTGCGAAACATTCCGAAATTTAATGTACTCGATTTCCAGTGCAACAGTTTTTTACGAGAACCTTTTAAGCTCGACTTTACATTCTTGGGGTAACTAAAAAAAAAAAAAATCCCCCCCCCAAAAAAAAAAAAAAAAAAAAAAAAAAACAGAAGAGAGAGAGAGAGAGAGAGAAGAGAGAGAGAGATAGAGAGAGAGAGAGAGGGGAGGGGGAGGGGGGGAGGGGCTTCTGGGGTCACGGGGGGAGGCATTCTATCCACGTCTTTTGCTTCTTTGCCATAGGTTACAAATCGCACAGGGAAATGAAGACATGGAGAGACCTAGACATGGAGAGAGAGAGGGAGAGAGAGACTCTCTCTCTCTCTCTCTCTCTCTCTCTCCTCTCTCTCTCTCTCTCTCTCCAGCACCTCTCTTCTACGCTCATAAATTTTGACCGTCCCTCCTATACCTGCGAGGAAGCAGCTTGTCGTGTTAATGACAGCGTGCAAGCAAATGCAACGCGCACTCTGAGTATAATATGGAAAACCTGCAACTGCAAGATTGGCGTCCAATGGAAAAATGCAGTGCAGTATGTTGAATGCTAATAAGAGCCACTCTCCACGACTTTCGAGTTGTCGAGCTTTGGCTGAGGTCGTGCCGCAGCATAATATGTAAAGGAGGGTGAAGAAGAAGAAGAAGAAGAAGAAGAAGAAGAAGAAGAAGAAGAAGAAGGAGAGGAGGAGACGAGAAGAGAGGAAAAAGAAGAAGAGGAGGAGGAGGAGGAGGAGGAGGGACGTGGAGTAAGGCCCACCAAAAGAATCCCATTGTCGTTGCTTTTCAAGCTGCCAGTTTTGCACTGAAGTCTACTATACTGCAGCTGCCTCACTCGCACGAATGTGATCAGGTTGCTAACACTGCTTAATCTAAGATATATATATATATATATATATATATATATATATATATATATATATATATATATATATATATATATATATATATATATTATGTACCCTTTTCATTTACACACTGGCAATGCAATATGCCTTTGCTTCTTCTAGTTTCGTCTTGTTTATTGTTTATTATTGGGCTGTATTCCAAGTACCCGTTCGAATCATTATCAAAATTCATGTCCTGTTAAGTATGCATTGTTGTATAAACAAATCTGATGTTTATTGAATCGTCCATGTAAGAATAGTTTATAGCAAACCACTAGATACTCACTATGACACAATCGGACTTGTAACCTGACTTGCCAATGCGTAAATACGCGTCATTAAATCTTCCGAGATGTCTGACGCTGATACCCGGATTATCTCTTCAAAATTTAAGTCCTGTAGTAAGTATGCACTGTTGTATAAACAAATCTGATGTTTATTGAATCGTCCATGTAAGAATAGTTTATAGCAAACCACTATACTCTGTTTTTTTTCATCTGTCCATCTGCCTGTGGTGTTTTTGTATGGTAACACTGCGTCCCGGGCTTTGGATAGTTACGCTATGTGTAAGTTTTAGGTAAATAAAAGGATATCTGGGGGTACATTTGCAACTGAAAAGTGTTTTAATAATTTACTGTATGCGAATTACAACGTTAATATTCGAAATAGGATATTATTATAATCGTTGAATGTAAGCTGAATGTAACTATCTAAAGCACGGGACGCAGTGTTGCCATACAAAAACACCACAGGCGGATGGACAGATGAAAAAAAACAGAGTATAGATACTCACTATGACATAATCGTACTTGTAACCTGACTTGGCAATGCGTAAATATGCGTCATTAAATCTTCCGAGATGTCTGGGAACAGAGGCTTTTCTCTCATTTTCTCCCTCCCAAGAAATCAGAGACATTCATGGCATTCAGTGCGACGCCGTGTTGTGAATTTCCAAAACTGTTTCGGTTCCTTTGAAGCGATGCGGCTGGCATTTTCTGAGAGATATTATTTTTCTTTGAACAGGAAGCGAGACTTGAATAAGAAGGAGCTTGATTCGCATGGCATGGCAATATACCCTTTTTGTACGGGAAATAAAAAAAAACATTTTCCTTCACTCTTGAAGACTATACTTGCTGCCTACCTTTGTATCTATCTTCAATTCTGAAAGTTTATTTTGGTCCTCAAACGAGCCACTGACTTTTAATCCATCGTTCGCAAAATGGAGAAACTTAAAAATTAATCTCACATAAAAAAAACAGACAATAAATCACTTCACGGCTAAGATAACTTAATATCTATTCAACGTAGCAAAGTCTGATCACATCGCAAAACGAAAACACGGCCTTATGCCAGCGGGGGTATTGCTCCTGCAGCAGCCCGTCAATATAGTTCCACATTTAACAAAAAAAATGTCAGGTTTAAACATAAATACACATGCGTAATACGCACGTATGTACTTGTGTGATTATAAATGGTTTCATACACGCATACTCGTACATATATGTATATTAACAGTGGGACACTGAAATGGAAATAGTTTGATTTAATAATAATAATAATAATAATAATAATAATAATAATAATAATAATAATAATAATAATATGCTTTATTTCGGCTCGGCGCCATATACATTAAATATACAAAATACAGACAGTAACATACACAATCTAGATACATGAGACATGATAAAATAGAAAAAGAAAATTAATAATCGGCACTTATCCACAAAATAGCTGAGGTAGCATAAAAGCTAGTAATCATAATACTGGTAATAACAATAATAATATTGGTGAGAAAAAAAAATGTATGGTGTTTTCTATGACTAGTTGTACCCTACTTTATTTAAGACTGTGGTTCATATTTTCATGGGAACCTTATTCAACTTCTATCTTTATTTTGATACTTCATCCCCAAACAAATAATAATAATAATAATAATAATAATAATTAATAATAATAATAATAATAATAATAATAAAATAATGATAATAATAATATTACGATCCCAAGATCCTCCCCGAAAAGGAATCTAGAAAAGCTAAGAGGCTGAAGTAGCTCCAGGACTCATGCAGAAGAGTGTGATCCTAGAAACGGCACACATAGTAAGAAAGTGAGGAACTCCGAAGGAGGCAGGATGCACCCGGAACCCCACACTATAAATACCACCCAGACGAAATGGAGGACTGTGATAGAGCAAAAAAAAAAAAAAAGAAAAAAAAAAAAAAAAAAAAAAAAAAAAAAAAAAAAAAAAAAATAATAATACAATAATAATAATAATAATATGATTGAAGTACAAATTCTACAGATGGACGTTGATTGAATAAGTTCTGCCATCATATTACTGATTTTTTCCCTAAGTCTTAAAATAATCCACGATATTCCTGGTTGGAATATTCATAAGATCTTATCGCTTCTGTGAGTTCTCGCTACTCCCCATCCATACACCTACTACACAGTACGGGGTGGGGGGTGGGGGGTTGCTTAACATGCCATTGATTGTCATTGTCCGACTTTTTCCCAAATCCATCCCCTCCCCTCGTATCTGGATGCATGTTTTATTGACACTATATAAAGACTTTTAGTCGACTCTCAACAAACTACCATCCATACCACATCTAAATTGTATCAAGCCATTTTCGTGGGTCCAAGGACAATTCTGCCTCTTCCCATACATACATACATACACACACACATATATATATATATATATATTAAGTATATATATATATTTGTATATATATACTATGTGTGTATGTATTTTATGTATGTATAAAGAAAAAGGCAGTATTGCACTTGGACCCAGAAAATGGCTTGATACAATTTTATATATATATATATATATATATATATATATATATATATATATATATATATATATATATATATATATATATATATATACGTACGCCCTACAGTTCTGTCAGAGGTCTTGCTCTTCAGTCCAAACCTTGCCATACATTTCTCGAGGATATACTTATATTCTTTTCTTATGGATTAAATTCATACGATTCAGGTGATCTATTTCACGTTGTCAATAAAAAAATAATGCACTCCAGTGATCCTATTCATAATGAATTCATGCACACTTAACTTTCCAATTCTATTTTGCAAGCATTCTCTGCTTGCTTCCTGGGGAAGACCCGAGCGGGACATTTTTACATTTACACAAACTGGAAAAATAAATGAATAAACAAATCATTTGATTTTTAAAACCGGGGATTACCCGATGCAAAACTTTCCCTGGGGCCCAGGAAATATTCCTGAAAAATCGACAATCTCTTATTTAATGACTCTGATCTGGAATCATAACTAAACTTTCAAAACGGTTTGCGACATGAAATATTGATTTGAACGGTCTCGTCATTTATCTGTGATAAGCGCTCTCAAAAAGTAGGTCAAATATCACCCGCACAGTAAAAGGTTTTGCATGTGTTGGTAATTGTCGTTTATACTGCTTCTTTCCTTTATATATACACACACATACATACACAATATTGAGAGAGAGAGAGAGAGAGAGAGAGAGAGAGAGAGAGAGAGAGAGATACTACGTCTTTTCCATCTTGTATAGAATAGGACCAGTGGTTATAGTAGCTTTCCTGTTTCTATTCGAGTTTTTAGGGATTAAGTTGCTGCCTCCAGGCTCTTTTTCTTGTCCCTAGCATTTGGTGGTATCCATAATTTTACCCAGCCTTAGGGACAGCATACCCATCCATCATGACTTAGCGTAAGTGTGTGCGCTGCCACATTGAATCAAGGATAAACTAACTGCATAAAAACATCAGCCCGTACATACTTGAAACAGAAGACTCATTTACAGCAGCAAATTCCCCCCACATACACTGCGCCACTCACCTCAGTCTTTCAATCACTGATATCCTTCCTTTCCATTATCCCTGTCACATTATATATGTCCAGTCCTTGCTTGGTATTCCTCCTCTCCTTCTTCCTGAAACTTCCAAATCCTCGACACACAAACTTTGACACTAAAACATTCTCCAATCAATTTCTGTCCACTTGACCAAACTACCTCAAACGTTGCTCTATCTTTTCATTTTACGCTACCCTAGTTACCACATCTATTCAGCAGCATATTTCTCACAGTTTTCCACTTTATTTTTTTTCATTCTGCATATGATGCGCAAACAGTTTATCTCACGAGATTTACCCTTTTTAGTTTCCTGTAAAAGAGACCTATAGTGCTAGATTTGTCTGTCACACACACATAGTATAAATATATATATATATATATATATATATATATATATATATATATATATATATATATATATATATATATATATATATATATGTGTGTGTGTGTGTGTGTGTGTGTGTCTGTGTATGCGTGTGTTCTAGATCTGAGGGACACGGACAGACAAAGCCGAAATAAAAATTTTCTTTTACAGAAAACTAAAAAGGGTATAAACTCTCGCGAGATAAACAGTTTGCGCATATATATATATATATATATATATATATATATATATATATATATATATATATATATATATATATTATATATATATGTATATATATATTATACTGTACATTCAATAGATGATGCACACGATTATATAAACTATTAGCCAAACTGGAACACGTGAAGTATGTTGATGAACCCGAAATCATTCCAAAATGAGCCTCAAGCAAAAGAGCAAACGACAAACTCCTCCGAGCGGTTCTCACTTGAATGTTAGACAAGAGGTCTCTGTCCTCCAATCATTATGAGAAGGTGCTGACGGCAGCGATCGAGCTGCTCAGCTCTTCCACCTTTCCTCAGCAGATTCCATAGGGCTCCGAGGACGGCGGGGAGCGTCAGAGATCACGGAGATATGAACATCACACCAAAGGCGTTTCAAGATCATTTCTTTCATGCTGCTTCTCTTTGTTTTCTTTGTTTTCTCGTTAACCGAAGCAATTTCTAATCTTATCTCATACTCATATTTCTTGGGGGAGTCATTATCTTTATATCTAAAGTCTTTTGTTCGAGTGTTCACGGTCCTCTCCAACGGGCTTGTACTAGACACGCCGCAAAGGTGGATACATACCGGGTTACAACCAGTAGGGGTCACTATCCAGCAAAGATAGATTGGTTTTGGAGCCATGAAAGCTCACGGGATGGTGATTTCTATTCTAAAGTCTCCTGTATAGGCTAAAGGACGGTTTACATCCTGAGAAACCTCTCTCTCTCTCTCTCTCTCTCTCTCTCTCTCTCTCTCTCTCTCTCTCTCTTCGACATGGATTTATCTGAGACTGCTTCTTCAGTCCATCTTCCCCTCTGTCAACATCCAATACGAATTCCTCTGAGGTTGGCTCAAAGTTCGCCCGACACTGCTCCCATGCTGAATAGACCAGCAACATTTATTTACCTCTGCGGTGAACTAGTATAAGCTTAGGTCACGCATGGGCGGGGAAATACCGTCTGATTGTCACAGGCGGAGAGAAAACGCCCTACCAAAGAGTTCTTTTTTACTCTCTCTCTCTCTCTCTCTCTCTCTGTGGTCCTTGCAACACATTAGTACTATACTCAGCTCACAGCCAAGAAAGATGCGTTCAATCCCCGGGCACAGAAAGGAAAAGTTGGGTACGAGGGCGTTTACAAGAATAATCCAATGCACCACTGCTGGATTAAGGGATTAAGTAATTGTTAATCGATTGCAGTAGGTCTTATATGTTGTGTGGAGAGAGAGAGAGGTCATCATCCCCATCGCGCCAAACGCCACGCAAAGAAAAAGGCCCTCTGTGAAATTTCGCCACTCATGTCTTTCCGTGCTTTATCTTCCGCAAATCTCCACTCGTCTCAAGCCTCCTGTCTCACAATTCTCATCCGTGCAGGTCTGGGATTAAATCGCGCCTCTATAGGTGGCCGTGGTTAAATTCCTCTGGCCCCCACAGTGGCCCAGTTGACATTATCACGCTCTGGTCTCCCCTGGTTAGGCGGGCTTGTCAAAATTCACACCATCGTGCCATCATGAAAAAAAAAAAGCCTAAACAAAGGTAACTGTCTCTCTCTCTCTCTCTCTCTCTCTCTCTCTCTCTCTCTCTCTCTCTCTCTACAGCTCTATTAGCAACTGATGGCGAGTAGCATAATCCTAAGACAACGAGGACCTTCATAAAATAATTATGCAAATAAGGACTTTAACTTCTGAAGATTAAACCTCTCTCTCTCTCTCTCTCTCTCTCTCTCTCTCATTACTTAAGGCTTACTGACTGCATACGTTACAAATTCTTGGGATAGGATGAAAACCTTATTTACAACTTAACTTAATCTAACTAGTTCTCATTCACTTTCGTTCTCTCTGTCTATTCGATATACTTGCTATCACGGACAACCTCTGCTTCTTAAAGGTGTACAGGAAAACAAATCAGAAAGAATACACGGCATGCTAAATACTTTATAAAGGGACAACACAAATAAATATTAAAATTGTGTCCAATAGTAACACAACCAACATCCCTTACCCGCCCACCTCCTCCCCCAGCACGTATTTCGGGATCATTTTCAGACGGAAATGAGTCGGGTTAAGGGTTGGCGGCTTTAACAAGGACCTTTCCTAATCCCCTCCTCCTCCCCTTTCCTTTCCTCCGGAATAGTCGTCCGTGGTTTCGCTATTTTTACGAGACTTCGATCACGTATTTAGAAAATTGTTTGGGCCTACGATCACAAATGGTTGCTACGATAAGTATAAGCTTGACAATCTCCATCACTTGACAATCCTAAAGGACTTCACTTGAGACTTTTTAGCTTATTATTTATTACTTTATTGACTAAATATTATAACAGACTTACAGAGCTAGAGGAATACATTATCATTATTTACCTTATATAAAATAATCTTGCACAAGACAGACTCACCGTCAATAAATATTCAAATCCACAATAAATATATAGACATAAATCAATGAACAGCCGAACTCAATTCAAAACACAACAATACCACTCCCAAAATATACTATAATTAGCTCTTATAGTAATTTACACATTAAGAAGCATAAACTGGATCTTCAGACTTTCTCAAGTTAACCAGGGTAAATGTCTGGGAATCTCGTTATTTTAGGTTTAGTTAGTATCACGAGCGTCGAGCGTCGAGCGTCGAGCGTCGAGCGTCGATCTAAAAAAAAAAAAAAAAAAAAAAAAAAAAAAAAACAAAAAAAAAAAAAAAAAAAAAAAAAAAAAAAAAAAAAAAAAAAAAAGAAGAAGAAGAGAGAGAGAGAGAGAGAGAGAGAGAGAGAGAGAGAGAGAGAGAGCGTAATATGCATATGAACCAAGAAATGCTTCCTTCACGATCTCTTCTGTAGTCTCCTGAAATAGGGGTCAATAGTATATAAACAATGGTGTGTGAAACCTATAAAAAAAAAAATAGTAAGACCTAGACTTAATGATCAGCCAGTGTTATTTAATACCTCTCGCCCACCCGACTAGTACCTACGTTGCGGTACGCACACACTTCTTTTTCCATTTTTTTAATCGTTAAAGTTAATCTAGTTTTATAATCTGTCGCTCATTTCATGTTCTTTCTGCTCTTTATTTTCTCCCTTTCTCAAATAAAACACATCCGTAGAAGTATGATGGTCTAGTTAAAAGGTCTTCTGGTTAGTTCTATAAACGATCGATCTTACTCGAGATCTACTCATGCGCTCGCAATCACAAACATAACCCAAGTACTACTTTACGAGATACCGCTAACAAACAGAAAAAAATTTACGACAGAATAGAACTTGATAAAAAGTAGAGACTGCTGAGAGGATGCATGATGCCATGATGATGCACACCCTTCTTGGAACATCTCAAATTCTGATTATCCTTTGTGTTTACACACTCCCAGTCTATACAACTACTTACGCACTACCAGATATATAGTTAATTTTTACAACCACCTACACAGTACCAGATATATAGTTAAATAAAGTTAATTCCAACAGCTTTGCATTTTCCTTTGTGGGATTCAACCCGGCACAGGTTTCTCCAAATTTTGTTCCAGTCCAGTTGTGACTAAGTTACGGAAGGACCATCCTAGTCACGTAGTTGAATCGTGGGAACTTCGTAAGTTCCAACCGGGTGCAAATGTTTTTTCCTTGTTGGGTTTTCCTTTCTCTTTTGTTATTTCTCGCTTCCAGTTCATTCTTTTTTTGTGTTTCGTTATCTATGCTTGGCTACTTTACCTATTGGGACTCTTGGGCTTATAATGCTGTGCTTTCCAACTGATGTTGCATCTCTGCTATTTGCGGCAGCTGCTAAAAATAATAATATAATAATAATAATATAATATAATAACAGAAGACGACAGGAGGATGAGGTATCAAACAACGACACACGAAGAAACACCGACGAAGTAACAGAGAGGACGGAATGGGTTAGAAAAAGATTGAGACATGGATGGAGCCAGATACAGAGAGAACAAAGATCCCCTCCATGAAAGCCTACAACACCAAGAAATTAAGGGAGAAAACAAGTGCAGGTCAATGAAATAATGGGCATAATACAGACCACCAGTATCACAGAAACAAATAACTTGACATATGCAGGAGCAAGATTAGTAGCAGAACTGATGGGGATTCGAACACCAACACCACCAGCACCAACCAACCCAACAGAAACCAAAACAGCAACCTCCTTGGAAAAGGCGACTGGAAAAGCAAATCATGGTGATGAGATCTGACTTGAGTAAACTGAAAGAGATGGCAGAAAAAAGGCTAAGATGCAAGAAAACAACAGGGAGGAACTCAACGAGTAAATACAAAGTACAAGAGAGGGATTAAACAACACAATAAAGATGTAAAACAGAGGCTTAAGGCCAAAGCACATAAGATCCAACGATACATGAACAGAATAAGGAAGATACCAACAGAACAAACTATTCGGAACCAACCAGAAAAGACTATACAGCCAACTAAGAGGGGAAGACAACCACCCAGAAATTCCTGAAGCCGAACCAAGTAAGAGACTCTGGGAAAACATATGGAGCAATCCGGTATCACACAACAAACATGCAACTGGCTCCAGGATGTCAAGGAAGAAGAACAGGAGAATAAAACAAAGATTCACAGACATCACGACAGACACAGTCAGACAGAAACACCAAACTAAAGAAATGCCAAACTGGAAAGCCCCAGGTCCCGATGAAGTCCATGGATACTGGCTCAAAAACTTCAAGGCCCTACACCCACGAATAGCAGAACAACTCCAGCATTGTATCTCAAATCACCAAGCACCCAAATGGATGACCACAGGAAGAACATCCTTAGTACAAAAAGACAAGAGTAAGGGAAATATAGCCAGTAACTACAGGCCTATCACCTGCCTACCAATACTGTGGAAGTTACTAACAGGTATCATCAGTGAAAGGCTATACAACTACCTAGAGGAAACACACACCATCCCCCCCACCAACAGAAAGGCTGCAGAAGGAAGTGTTAGGGGCACAAAAGACCAGCTCCTGATAGACAAAATGGTAATGAAGAACAGTAGGAGAAGGAAACCAACCTAAGCATGGCATGGATAGACTATAAGAAAGCCTTCGGACATGATACCACACACAGGCTAATAGAATGCCTGAAAAATATATGGGGCAGATGGGACATACCATCAGCTTCCTCAAAAAATACAATGCGCAACTGGAATACAATACTTACAAGCTCTGGAATAAGACTAGCAGAGGTTAATATCAGGAGAGGGATCTTCCAGGGCGACTCACTGTCCCCCACTACTCTTCGTAGTAGCCATGATTCCCATGACAAAAGTACTACAGAAGATGGATGCCGGGTACCAACTCAAGAAAAGAGGCAACAGAATCAACCATCTGATGTTTTCATGGACGACATCAAGCTGTATGGTAAGAGCATCAAGGAAATAGATACCCTAATCCAGACTGTAACGGATTGTATCTGAGGACCACAGGATGGAGTTTGGAATAGAAAAAATGCGCCTTAGTCAACATACAAAAAGGCAAAGTAACGAGAACTGAAGGGATAAAGCTACCAGATGGGAGCAACATCAAACCACATAGATGAGACAGATACAAATACCTGGGAATAATGGAAGGAGGAGATATAAAACACCAAGAGATGAAGGACACGATCAGGAAAGAATATATGCAGAGACTCAAGGCGATACTCAAGTCAAAACTCAACGCCGGAAATATGATAAAAGTCCATAAACACAGTGCATGCCAGTAAATCAGATACAGCGCAGGAATAGTGGAATGGACGAAGCAGAACTCCGCAGCATAGATCAGAAAAACCAGGAAACATTATGACAATACCAAATCAAAGCATACACCCAACGAGCTAAATACGGACAGACTATACATAACACGAAAGGAAGGAGGGAGAGGACTACTAAGTATAGAGGACTGCGTCAACATCGAAAACAGAGCACTGGGGCAATATCTGAAAACCAGTGAAGACGAGTGGCTAAAGAGTGCATGGAAGAAGGACTAATAAAAGCAGACGAAGACCCAGAATATACAGAGACAGGAGAAAGACAGAAAGAACAGAGGACTGGCACAACAAACCAAGCATGGACAATACATGAGACAGACTAAAGAACTAGCCAGCGATGACCAATTGCAATGGCTACAGAGGGGAGAGCTAAAGAAGGAAACTGAAGGAATGATAACAGCGGCACAAGATCAGGCCCTAAGAACCAGATATGTTCAAAGTACGATAGACGGAAATAACATCTCTCCCATATGTAGGAAGTGCAATACGAAAAGTGAAACCATAAACCACATAGCAAGTGAATGCCCGGCACTTGCACAGAACCAGTACAAAAAGAGGCATGATTCAGTAGCAAAAGCCCTCCACTGGAGCCTGTGCAAGAAACATCAGCTACCTTGCAGTAATAAGTGGTACGAGCACCAACTGAAGGAGTGATAGAAAACGATCAGGCGAAGATCCTCTGGGACTATGGTATCAGAACGGATAGGGTGATACGTGCAAACAGACCAGATGTGACGTTGATTGACAAAGTCAAGAAGAAAGTATCACTTATTGATGTCGCAATACCATGGGACACCAGAGTTGAAGAGAAGAGAGGGAAAAAATTGGATAAGTATCAAGATCTGAAAATAGAAATAAGAAGGATATGGGATATGCCAGTGGAAATCGTACCCATAATCATAGGAGCACTAGGCACGATCCCAAGATCCCTGTAAAAGGAATCTAGAAAAACTAGAGGCTGAAGTAGCTCCAGGGCTCATGCAGAAGAGTGTGATCCTAGAAACGGCACACATAGTAAGAAGAGTGATGGATCCTAAGGAGGCAGGATGCAACCCGGAACCCCACACTATAAATACCACCCAGTCGAATTGGAGGACTGTGATAGAGTAAAAAAAAAAAAAAAAAAAAAAAAAAAAATAATAATAATAATAAAATAATAATAATAATAATAATAATAATAATAATAATAACAGTAATAATAATAATATGGGGAAAAGTAAATCCACAATAATATGTCTGTTTGATCTTGTTATTTAAAATACTACAAAGCAGAAAGGTTTCGATGACCTTCTCGCAGATTGAAAAGGAGGACCGTGCAGGTCATCGAAAGCTTTCTGCTTTGTATTTTAAATAACAAGATCAAACAGACATACTACTACTGTGGATTTACTTTTCCATTTTATTGACTCAGTGATTATGAGTTTTCTTTGAATAATAATAATAATAATAATAATAATAATAATAATAATAATAATAATAATAATAATAATAATAATAATAATAATGTTCTTTACGGTCCACAATAATATACTAATGGTAGAAGTAGTAAAAGTTTATAAAACTGCTTCCATCTGTATATTATTGCGGACCTTAAGAACATTACTTGTGCCCTCGTACTTGAGATTTCTACCCAATAATAATAATAATAATAATAATAATAATAATAATAATAATAATAATAATAATATAATAAGCATATTCGATGAGACTGATCATTCTATACCACTTTTGAATAGGAAATAGGGTTTATACAGAGAACGGTTGTATTTCAGAAGCCTCCAGACTACCGTCTGAAAAGAACCTCTGAAATGAAGGAAAGAGCAACAAGAGATATCTGCATTAGCTACACTAGCAAATTAGGGGGGTGGTGGAAGGGGGTTAGGATGAAACCCCATTATAAACCATCTTAGGGGTCCCCCACTATAACCTTGCTAAGTTTCATGCCCATCGGACCAGCCGTTTGGTCGTGATTGAATGACCGACGGACGGAAAGACATAGCGCCCATTATAGTAAGATTATCACAGTTTGCTTGAAGAGTGGTTTCAGACTTGGCGAATAATATGAAAGTAACATGACGGGGGCATGAAAGTACATGTGCGGGGGCAAAGTTGCAGATAAATGGATGCAAAGGTAAATTTCGAGACTGAAAGGAATCCAAATGGATGCTGTGATAAATGTCAGTGAGGATGGAGGATAAATGGAATTAGCAGACTTATTACTCAAGAGTAGATCCGCCAGGCAAGGTCAATAACTGCAGTGCTTCAAAAGCTGCAGAATAATAAAAGATCGTAGATAGGCAAAGCCTGTATGAAAGAGGAATTGTCAGAAAAAAAAATAATGCTGCTGACAAGAACTGTATTGCAGTGACGAACATCACACGAATGGAAACATTGAACAAGTCCTTGAAGTAGTTTATTCATGTAGGCTACCTGACAGGGAGAGAATAAACTGTGGAAAAGTGGTTATAATTCAGGAATCTTGGGAGAGAGGAAGGGAGAGAATCCTGGAAAGTCCTAAGATGACAGAGAGAAAGCGCCTTTGGGGCACAATGGCATTCACATTAACGAAAGCATGATCGGGCAAGTACGGAGAAAAGGTTCGATGGCATCACAGGAAAGCTGCATTGGTAGGAGTCTGTTAAATGGCTTTAATATTGATTTAATAATTAACCTGTTGAGTCACATTTATATTAAGTTAATGGTTAACCCGTTAAGTGGCATTAATATAGATTTAATAACCGTTAAGTTCGTTTGTTTGTTTGTATGGTGTTTTTACGTTGCATGGAACCAGTCGTTATTCAGCGACGGGACCAACGGCTTTACGTGACTTCCAAACCACATCGACATCGAGAGTGAACTTCTATCACCAGAAATACACATCTCTCACACCTGCGTGGAATGCCCGAGAATCGATCTCGCGGCCACCGATGTGGCAGGCCAAGACCATACCGATCACGCCACTAAGGCGCTAATGCTAGTTAAGTAACTGTTGCCTTAAACGTCTCCAAACCTATCCCTCCACACGGGAAACGTCTTGCAGACGAATCAATATACGAGAGCCAGTTGGACATTTGGCAAAGCTCGATCCTGCAATCTCTCTGGCTTACCCAAATGTTCAACCCCATAACTGCACTGACCTCAACTTCAATATGTAGTACCTGTTCTCACCATCGCTGCCTCTCTGCAGCTCGTCAACTTTCTGGATGTCAAGAGTGTTCTTGGCTGCTGTGGTTTTTCTACTTTCTTGCAGCTGTACTCTTTACTGCATCCCATTATTGATTTCTCTCTCTCTCTCTCTCATATACTTAGATGAAAGGTAAATGGAAGAACTCACCTCTCTCTCTCTCTCTCTCTCTCTCTCTCTCTCTCTCTCTCTCATCATATAATAGATAACCAGAAGTTGAACAGGGAAAGAAACTCTGCCTCTCTCTCTCTCTCTCTCTCTCTCTCTCTCTCTCTCTCTCTCTCTCTCTCATATACTTAGATAATCAGATGTTGAACAGGGGAAAGAACTCGCCTCTCTCTCTCTCTCTCTCTCTCTCTCTCTCTCTCTCTCTCTCTCTCTCTCTCTCTCTTTCTCATATAATTAGATAACAGAAGTTGAACAGGGGAAAGAACTCGCCTCTCTCTCTCTCTCTCTCTCTCTATCTCTCTCATATACTTAGATAATCAGATGTTGAACAGGGGAAAGAACTCGCCTCTCTCTCTCTCTCTCTCTCTCTCTCTCTCTCTCTCTCTCTCTCTTTCTCATATAATTAGATAACCAGAAGTTGAACAAGGGAAAGAACTCGCCTCTCTCTCTCTCTCTCTCTCTCTCTCCAACTTACCTACTCTCACTAGTGCCAATTCACATCAGTCTCGCACTAAAGAAAACTTAACAAAAAAAAAAAAAAAAAAAAAACAGAGCTAACTGGACGCATCGAAATGAAAGTAGGACATTTACTTAATTGCTAAATAATGTTTAGCGTCCGAAAAGATATTCATCCTTTTTTAGCGATGGGGGAAAATCTGCATTTTTGACCCCGTGGAAAAGGTCGAATTTTAGAAAGGGCAGAAGTTGTCTTTAATTTTATTTTAAAACCCCACAAAATTTTTCAGTCTGAGAGACTATTCAAGAAATAACTGAGCTGACTCCTTACGAATCCCTTTAGAGAGCAAGAGAGAGAGAGAAAAAAAAAGTTATGCTAGCCTGTGAAAAGTGTTGTTCAAGAAGGAAAATTTATACCCGTTTAGCATGGGTAAGCAAAACGGAATTGCATTCATTCCAGCTGGAATGGAATCACCGTCGGGTGAGGGGGGAAAACACTTATAATTCCTACAAGGAACCACATAAGCATTAGAAAGAAAAGCTAAAATACGAAGTGCACAGATAAACTCTCTCTCTCTCTCCTCTCTCTCTCTCTCTATTTATATATTATATATATATATATATATATTATAGTATATATATAGAGAGAGAGAGAGAGAGAGAGAGAGAGAGAGAGAGACGAGAGACGAGAGAGAGAGAGAGATGAGAGAGAGAGAGAGAGAGAGAGATTTTATCTGTACGTTTCGTATTTTAGCTTTTCTTTCTATATATATATATATATATATATATTATATATATATATATATATATAATAGTATATATATAATATACATATATATAGCATAATATATATATATTATATATATATATATATATATATATAGTTAGAGAGAGAGAGAGAGAGAGAGAGAGAGACTCAGTTTAAATAAACTATATAGGAGCTTCAGAGGCGTCCATGATACAAACAGTAAAAGGAATCAAGTTTATTTTCACGTTTCGCACATGAAACTTCTGTGCATCATCAGTCTGTAAAAGAGCAAAGAGACACTAAATAACATTCAATGATAAAAACAAAGGAACTCACAAATATTAAAATAGTCTTAAAAATTAAAATTCAAAGTAAAAAACAAACAAAGTAAAGAGAGAGAGAACAACCTAAACACCAACCGTCCATAATGTATGAGAGAAGATGGAATAACTAAAAAACCAGTGACGAAGACGACGTCAACTTTGCCAGGTGTAGAGTTGCTGAGGAGGTATTGCTATTGAGTGAAGGAATAAGTTTCTTGATGTATAACGACTCGAGGGTAGTTAGATGGTCAGGATTTTTGACATTATCTATTATTTTGAATTGTTCTTTTTGGATTTCAATTTTACAATTAGAAGCGTGGTTTTTCCTGATATTGGAAAATTCAGGTTGTTTTATTTTCTGACCAGTACTGAAGCTAAAACCCAGATGGCAACCATATCTGACCCTCAGCAGCCTCCGAGTCGATCCAACGTAAGAGCCCGGGCATCCAGGGCAAATAAATTTATATATGACGTTGGATCTCATGAAGGGCTGAAGGCGGTCTTTAAGGTTAAAGAAGGCGCCAATTGTACTTGGATTATTTGTTATAAGTTTGACTCTGAGACAAGGAATCTCTTGTTCAATGATTCGTGCGAGATTGACGAGAAATTTGAAGTCAGGCATATATGGGATAGTTGCATAAAAACAGTTTCTTAGGAACATCAAAATTGGGCAATGGTGGATGAAAGAATTTGGTAATTATTTGATTGATCATTCTTAGAACTATTTCTGGAAAGAATTGGACTTGAAAAAACTTAATAAAAACGTGATCTCATCATGAAAAATCTTCCAAGAAGATGAATATTTCTGGGCTCTATTGACTAATGTGGATTGTTTTAAGTTTAAAAGATCGCTGACATGAGCTATAAAAATTATTAGTTAGTCCTAAAGTAAAGGTTCGTTTTCTGTAACGGACGTGGCAAATTCAGAATTGGTTCTTGTTATTTTCAAAACCAGGCAAGGCAAAATTCCTTCATTTTCGATTTCCATTGTAAAATTAATATTTGGGTGAATATTGTTAATGAAATCTAAAAACAAAGAACATTGCCAAGGGGGTTGAAATAACGCAAAGGTATCATACAACGTATCTACCGGTTAAGGTGGGAATGCTTTGAAGTTGAGATCACACTGGTTTAAAAATTTAAATATTTTCAATTTTTTGTACATAGTCGTTCTTATTCATAATAAAACTACCCCGTTGCCTTTATCTGGTTTACAAATAATTATATCTTCTCGTTCCTTCAAACCTCAAGAGAATTTTCAAGTCTGCAGGTCTAAAAAGGTGTCCAATTAGTTTTCAAATTGAGATAGGTTTTATGAGCCAAGTTAGAAATTTTCTGTTGTAGCTTACCAATGTTTTGGTTGAATTCAAGTTGATCAGTCTTTGGAACAATTTTTTTTATGTCGGACTTAGAATCAAATTTTTAAACCAGTGTGATCTCAACTTCAAACCTTCACTTTACCGTAAATACGTTGATTATACCTTTGCGTTATTTCAACACACTTTGCAATGTGCTTTGTTTTTAGATTTCATTAACAATATTCACCCAAATATTAATTTTACCAATGGAAGTCGAAAAATGAGGGAATGTTACTTTACCATGGATTTGAAAATAACAAGAACCAATTCTGAATTTGCCACGTCCGTTTACAGAAAACGTACCTTTACAGGACTAACTAATAATTTTTACAGCTCATGTCAGCGATCTTTTAAACTTAATACAATCCACACATTAGTCAATAGAGCCCTGAAATATTAATTTTCTTGGGAGATTTTTTCATGATGAGATCACGTTTTTATTAAGCTTTTTCAAGTCCAATTCTTTCCCACAAGAAATAGTTCTAAGAATGATCAATCAAATAATTACCAAATTCTTTCATCCACCATTGCCCAATTTGATGTTCCTAAGAACTGTTCTATGCAACTATCCCATATATGCCTGACTTCAAATTCTCGTCCAATCTCGCACGAATCATTGAACAAGAGATTCCTTGTCTCAGAGTCAAACTTATAAAAAATAATCCATGTACATTTTGGCTCCTTCTTTAACTTTAAAGACCGCCCTCAGCCCGTTCATGAGATCCAACGTCATATATAAATTTATTTGCCCTGGATGTCTGGGCTCTTACGTTGGATCGACTCGGAGGCTGCTGAGGGTCAGATATGGTTGCCATCTGGGTTTCAGCTTCAGTACTGGTCAGAAATAAAACAACCTGAATTTCCAATATCAGGAACCACGCTTCTAATTGTAAAATTGAAATCCAAAAAGAACAAATCAAAATAATAGATTATGTCAAAAATCCTGACCATCTAAACTACCCTCGAGTCGTTATACATTAAGAAAACTTGTTCCTTCACTCAATGAGCAATACCTCCTCAGCAACTCTATACCTGGCAAAGTTGACATCGTCTTCGTCAACTGCATTTTTTAGTCATTCCATCTTCTCTCTACATTATGGACGGTTGGTGTTTGGGTTGTTCTCTCTCTCTTTACTTTGTTTGATTTTTACTTTGATTTTTAATTTTTAAGACTATTTTAATATTTGTGAGTTCCTTTGTTTTTATCATTGAATGTTATTTATGTCTCTTTGCTCTTTTACAGGACTGATGATGCACAGAAGTTTCATGTGCGAAACGTTTCGTTGAAATAAACTTGATTATATATATATATATATATATATATATATATATATATATATGTATATATAGTATATATATATAATATATATATTATATATATATATATATATATATATTATATATATATATATATATATATATCTTTACTGCCGACTGGACGTATTTTGCGTCGACATTTTTTGTCTCTGTGTGCCGACTGGACGTATTTTACGTCGACTTACAAAAGTTTTTTTTGTTTTTTTTAAAATTCGCGGAAAAACCCACTTATAGGCCTACCAGCCTAAAACTTTTGAATCACGCGCCTTGGAGGATGCTGGGAGTTCACGGATCAAGGTGTTGTTTTGTTTACAATCGTTACGCAGGCGCGCAAGCGCGAACGAATTTCTTTCTTGCCGCACTAAAAAGTATCTGTGGACACATCTCGGAAATTATTTCGTCACTTTGACATAATTTTTGTGCATTTCAAATTAGCCATTACATGAAGTTATATATGAAAATGTGCGCATTTTAATGTAGAATACAACAATAAAATACTAATGATTGTAGCTTTTATCAGTTTTGAGATATTTTCATATAAAATAACGATAATTGCCAAAATTTCAACCTTCGGTCAAATTTGACTCAACCGAAATGCTCGAAAAACGCAATTGTAAGCTAAAAACTCTTATATTTTAATAATATTCAATCATTAACTTAATTTTGAAAAACTAATTGGAAGTTTCTAGCACAATATTTCGATTTATGGTTGAATTTATGAAAAAACCTTTTTCCTTACGTCCCCGCGGTAACTCTTCCGAAAAAAATCATACATGCGATTGTGGTAATGTGTGCCCCATTTTAAAATTAGCCGTTATATAAAGTTTTATATATGGAAATGTGCGCAATTTCATGCACCAATACAACAAAAACAAAAACAACCCATGGTTGTAGCTTTTATCAGTTTTGAGATATTTTCATATATAAATAACGATAATTGCCAAAATTTCAACTTCGGTCAACTTTGACTCTACGAAATGGTCGAAAAACGCAATTGTAAGCTAAAACGCTTATATTCTAGTAATATTCAAGCATTTACATTCATTTTGCAACAAATTGGAAGTCTCTAGCACAATATTTTCGATTTATGGTGAATTTATGAAAAAAATAACATTTTCTTTACGTCCGCGCGGTAACTCTTCCGAAAAATCATACATGCGATTGTGGTAATGTTTGCACCATTTTAAATTAGCCGTTACATAAAGTTTTATGTATGAAAATGTGCGCAATTTCATGTAGAATACAACAAAAAATAATTGAAGGTAGCTTTCTCATTTTTGAAATATTTGCATATAAATCACAATAAATAGAAAAAAAACCAACGTTCGGTCAACTTTGACTCTACCGAAATGGTCGAAAAACGCAATTGTAAGCTAAAATTCTTACAGTCTAGTAATATTCAGTCATTTATCTTCATCTTGAAACAAATTCGAAGTCTCTAGCGAAATATTTAGATTTATGGTGAATTTAAAAAAAAATCTTTCCTTCCCTCCGCGCGCGGATTCTCCGCCACAAATCTCCGAAATGCGTACGTCCCATTCTCGGAATATTTGCTCCGTTTCATATTAGGCATTTCATAGAGTTTTATATATGAAATATGCGCAATCAAATGTAGAATAAACGAAAAATATTGAAGGTTGTAGCTTTTCTTATTTCCGAAATAATTGCATATAAATATAATATATATAAAAAAATTCGACATTCGGTCAATTTTAACTCGTCAGATATGGTCGAAAACTGCAATTGTAAGCTAATACTCTTACAGTATAGTAATATTCAATCATTTGTCTTCATTTTGAAAGAAATTGGAAGTCTCTAGGACAATATTTAGATTTATGGTGAATTTGTGAAAAAATATTTGTTTACGTCCGCGCGTTACAAATTCATGCATTATTTTGTGATAATATTTTCTCCGTGTTGCTTTTATCGTTTTACAATGTGTATATACCAAAATGATCGCAATTTAGTGTACATTACACGAAAAAAAAAGTAAACTTGTTACCTTTAAACCGTTTTGCGCACAGCGCGATTTGAATACATATATGAAATTTCGTTTTTGCGCTATCATATATCGCATTATTTTATATATGATAATGATAATTCTTTTCATTTCTGATGGTTGCATACTAACCTTCAGCCAATGACAAAAAAAGGGCCAAAAATGAACTCTTAATCTTGAAAACTAAGCGCGCTGTGATTTTTGAAAAAAAATATTTTTTCCGCTTCCGCGCTCACTCTGAAACCACCTCCGGCACACTGGGAGACAATTTTTTTTTTTACCGCTCGGTTGTTTATGGTTTATATAATTCTTCTAACGTCCTGCTCTTAAAAAATAAAAATTAAATAAATAAATAAATATTCCTAGCGTCCAAACAAGGTCTGCTCCTGAAAAAAAGAAAACAAAGAAACAAATATATATGGATCACTACAAGTCATAATTTAACTGAGAGAATCACAGTGAATAAAACTTCCATATCTTCAACAGATTCATAGACAGACGTATAGGCTCATCAACATCACATCGAACTGCCCAACATATACTGCGTCCTCCAACTCCTCTAACTTCCAGGCATTTTCATGCTTCCTGTTTATTAGGATCTTTCATTCCAATACTTCTTCCATACCAAACTATCCATAACTATCCATATACATCCTACGTCTTTTCTCTTCCTTTTTCCCATTACTTTCCGTTCTTCCAGCGCCTGTATGAAAGTTCCTCGTTGGACGAGTCGGTTGCATGCTCGACTATCCCTTCCCTGTTATGACACGTAATGTTATACCACTATAACTCTTACAGTCCACTATGGATGAAAAAAAAAAATCGCTTTTTCCCATGCATTCCTTTGAAACGTTTCCCTCTTGGAGAGAGAGAGAGAGAGAGAGAGAGAGAGAGAGAGAGAGAGAGAGAGAGAGAGAACTCGGAAACAAATGTCAAGGCTAAACGTAGCTAAACGTAAATGCTTCCTGTGAAGTACAGCTACATTTATTCCAATCCACGAGCATGCTAATGCGCAGATTTTAGCGACATAATGCACGTCCATAATTCAAAATGCATGGTGAATTTACAATCGTTACAATCGTGACAGGGTTGAAGGACAGGGTTATAAGGAGTTGGACACTCTACTACACCCTCCGCTTCCTGGACTCCATGGAATGGAATGGAAGATAAAGTTTAAGCCAAAGGTCAAGCACTGGGACCTGCGAGGCCATTCAGCGTTGGAAAGGAAATTGAGAGTAGGTAGGTTTGAAAGGTGTAACAGCAGGAAAACCTCAAAGCAGTTACATTTTGAAATAATTGTTAGGAGAGGGTGGATAGGAAGATGGAAGGAAGATAATATGAAAGGAGGTACAGTAAAACGAATGAAAGGGGTTGCAACTCGGGGCCGATGGGACGCTGCTGAGCCCCTTTAGTAATACCTACGGTGAGCAATGTGAGGCGCACTGACGGCACTACCCCTACAAGGGGTGGGCTCCTTGGTTAACAACCAATACGCAACGGAAAGGGGTCATTGGATTCATGAAATCTAAGAACTACCTGCTTCAAGACACTGGCTATCCTCTACTGCATTTGGCCAATGAACCCGCTACGGATTCTATCCACTATTAAGTATATGAATAGTCACAATTTAGAAAGGGACCCGAGTCCAGGGTATGTAAGGATGCTAAGAATCTCCCAGTTTAAATATATATAGTATGGATAAACTGTCAATGGAGAAACTGAATCGATAGAACCCTAAATCAAATTGGAAAGATACAACAGGTAGGAAATGAATTTGAGATATACGGACTGGTCATCATTGGCTGTTTATGAATGGCGGGGCAGCAAAGAACTGGGAAAAAGAGAGGCTGGAAGGGAGTAAGGAGTATATTTATTCAGGAGCAGTACTGGAAGAAGCAGAAGATCCGAAGAAAACTGGAGAGCATGGACCAGTAGATTACTACCGGCAAGATTCCAATCAACAGGACAATATTAAAATCACAGTTTGCTACACTACAATATTAAGGCTGGGGATGTATACGAGATAAATCAGACTTCACACACAAGAGCTTCAGTTTTCCCTCTGGACATCTTGTGCTTTATGCATAATTGACCATGATCATCTATATATTAATGTGACCTCTTTTCGGGTCTTCACATCCCCTTATACCTAAATAACTTTGGTACGACTTTATTCGGAACCCAGCTCTTTAGGAGAGAGAGAGAGAGAGAGAGAGAGAGAGAGAGAGAGAGAGAGAGAGAGAGAGAGAGAGAGAGAGAAATTCAACCACTACACATGCCAATCAATGCATAAATCTCACAAAAACCCTTGGGATAAATACCTAGCAAATTCGACACCAATTCTTTAAAATGTAGAATGAACTGGCAGATAGAGGAGATAATTTATGAATCTGTGACATAAAATTTACACTACTTATCGACATTAGTTTGTGTGTTTGTGAAACGATAATTTAGGTTTGTGTGTTACTGTTGAAGGTCATTTTTTGTCGAGACGAGCTGAACTCTCCTCAGTAAATAATGATAATAATAGTTACCTTACATAAAATTCAGTCCATATCGCATACGCTACCCATACTCATAGACTAAAATTTGTGGCTCAAAAGTTAAATATTTCAATAACAGATTATTTTGTGCGATGCTTAACTGAAGATGGTTATTATCGTCGACATACAAAAGAGTATTAATGATTATCCCCAAGACATCAATGCAAACTGAAACACAATACTGTCACTACGCAAAACTTGTTTTCCTGAATTCCCAACCAACACTGATGACAGGTCAGAGACTTCTCGTATCTAACCGTCCCGTCTCCAGTGTGCTAATTAAAAGTGGGTGAGGCTGCTCCTGTCTCTCGAGAGTGAGTGTCTGTGGGGTGAAATCACTTCACTCATTTATATAGGATTTTGAACAGGAGAGCGAGAGTGGATGTCACGACCGCGCGGGAAGGCAAGACTTTGACGGCGAAGGGGAAGAAGTGCTAGCGAGCAAGTAATGCTTGTCGTCTCTTTACAGGCAGATCTAGGCTGCGACTTCAAACCACCCCCCCCCCCCACCCCCCCCCCAAAAAAACCAAAACCCCCCCCCCCCCCCCCCCCAAAGAAACGCAGTTGTCACTATCGCCGACAGCTTCGCTTTTTTTTTGTGAAAGCCTCGTGTCTTGAGCTTTCCCCTTCTAAGACTAACTTCGCGGGGATTTATTTCTGCCACTGCTGTCAGTCAGGTTAGCTCACAGTAGGCGCAGCTCGGTCGATATTTTCTGTGTACACACAGCACGAACTTTCTGTTACAGGCCGTGGGGCTGTGGCCGTAGCTTTGGCTGTGGCTGTGGCGGTTCTGCTGCTGTGCTGCTGTGCTGCTCCTACAAGAAAATCAATAGCGCTCTCATTTTAATCTTTTCGCCTCTCCTATAAACGCATGAAATAAGCCATTGGCCTAATTTCACTCTCAAGTCTATTCTGAATTATTAAAATCTATATCTTCTCTATTCTTTTTAAACGAATCGAACGACAAGGAGCAGTCAGCAGCATTTCTCGTATTATTTCTCGCAAAAATGATTACATTTTACAGACGAAATTCATTTGATCTTTCTTGAAAAAAAAATCTTTCTTAAAAAAATCTCTTAAAGAAAAAAAAAAGTATCCAACCAATAAATAGAGAAAATCGCCAAAAGTATTTTCCAGTCGCGTTTGCAAACAATGAGCAGAACATATCTGGCTAAATTTCACTTTTACACCTATTCAAAAAAAAAAAAAAAAAAAAAAAAAAAAAAAAAAAAAAAAAAAAAAAAAAAAAAAAAAAAAAAAGCTGGTACTCTTTCAAATACCGGTGCATCAAATTCGTTCCTTCTGATTCTGCCCAAACAACAAACGATCATGAAGAATTCGAGATAATAAAGCATTTTGTATTTTTCCTAGATAGTGACCGCCCTAAGGTCGTCGGTGGTCGTTATCTAGGACTAATATTTCAGGGAGTCATTGTCTTCATGGTATTTGCAGTCTTTTGTTTATATCTTTACGGTCATCCCCACCGGGCTTGTACAAAATACACCACCGAGGTGGATACATACCAGGTTAAAAAGAAAAAATCTCCAATGGGTCTGTCCTAAAGACGCCACAAAGGCGGATACATACCAGGTTAAAAAGAAAAAATCTCCAATGGGTCTGTCCTAAAGACGCCACAAAGGCGGATACATACCAGGTTAAAAAGAAAAAATCTCCAATGGGTCTGTCCTAAAGACGCCGCTAAGGTGGATACATACTGGGTTAAAAAATAATTCTCCAACGGGTTTGTACTAAACACGCTGCAAAGGTGGATATATAGCGGGTCAAAAAAATACATATCCAACAGGTTTGTACTAAACCCGCTGCAAAGGTGGATACATACCGGGTTAAAAAAAATTCTCCAACGGGTTTATACTAAACCCGCTGCAAAGGTGGATACATACCGGGTTAAAAAAAATTCTCCAACGGGTTTATACTAAACCCGCTGCAAAGGTGGATACATACCGGGTTAAAAAATAAATCTCTAATGGGTTTGTACTAAACCTGCTGCAAAGGTGGATACATACCGGGTTAAAAAATAAATCTCTAATGGGTTTGTACTAAACCTGCTGCAAAGGTGGATACATACCGGGTTAAAAAATAAATATCTAATGGGTTTGTACTAAACCCACTGCAAAGGTGGATACATACCGGGTTAAAAAATAACTCTCCAACGGGTTTGTACTAAACACGCTGCAAAGGTGGATATATAGTGGGTAAAAAAAATACATATCCAACACGTTTGTACTAAATACGCCGTAAAGGCGGATACATACTGATTAAAAAAATAAATCCCCAACAGGTTTACTAAACACGCCGCAAAATTTGATACATACCGGGTTAAAAATAAATCTCCAAAGCGTTTGTACTAAACCTGCTGCAAAGGTGGATACATACTAGGGTAAAAAATAAATATCCAACGGGTTTGTACTAAATATGCTGCAAAATGTTTTACATACCAGGTTAAAAAAATAAACATCCAACGGGTTTGTACTAATCACGCCACTAGGGTGGATAAATATATGGTTAAAAAATAAGTCTCCAACGGGTTTGTACTAAACACGCCGCAAAGGTGGATACATACCGGGTTGATAAATATCCAACGGGTTTGTACGAAACACGCTGCAAAGGTGGATACATATTGGGTTAAAATTCTACCCTTGGGGGTCACAATCTAGGAAAGGTCCAGCATTTTTACTGAGCTATGTTATCAACATCATAAATAGGAAAATGTATTAAACGAAGGTTTCACAAGCTCAAATTGACGTGGTTCTATGGATAAAAAATGAACCAAGTTTATGAAAGTATTAACTGAATGTACTGTCAGGAAAGATGGGTGAGCAGCGCGCAGCCATGTGAATTCAAAGGTTTTGCGAGTTTGTAATATATAATCTATATTTCGCTACTGAATAATTCCAGTAACTACTATGCCCAAAGTGACATGACCGAATACCTTCCATTCACCATTTTTAATGTTTTACATCCCCCAATAAATTCCAAAACTGGCCATAAGCTCTGACAAATCATGACACGAAAGTTCACATGAGCACGCGATACTGTCTCCTGCTAGGTTTGGTCTTTTTCCTTTTTCCTCTGCTCCCTCTTCTCAACTCGATTTAAGATCTCTATGACATCAAAAAAGTAAATTCCAATTTAACTCATCATTAATATTACCCTTACGAAAAGCTGTTCGTCTCTTTTCTTAACACACTAGAAGATACAACCTTTGCAATACAGTACAGTGCAATAAAGTATGTCCTAAATATGTTTCAGGGCAACCATTCGTACATCAATAGAGATGGCGTACATAATGCTTCCTAAATCCAACCAACTAGGAGGTAACCTCCCTTATGCAGTCGACCTCTTTCTCAAGCAGCAGTAAGTGGAAGATGGTAGTTTTACCTCTCCAGATACCTTGAATAGAGGAACTGTCAAGCACAGAGCAATGTGGCAGCTACAGAACAGTAACTACCTTTCGGGACAGTTACCGACTGCCTTTGTCAGACTTCCAACTGCACCCACCATATTTCACCATTTCCAGCCGTGCCAAATTCGATCTGGGGCCCGGGGTATCGGATGAGGTAACGATAATACCTGGCCAAGGTATAAGTCTATCCCTATTCATATACCTATACTTGTATATACATACATAATATATATATATATATATATATATATATATATATATATATATATATACACACACATTTAATATATATATATATATATAATATATATATATATATTATATATTATATATATATGTTTTTTACATATAATATATATACATACATGCATACATAAATACATACATACATACATACATACATACATAGATATAGTATATATATATATATAGATATATATATATATATATATATATATATATATATATATATTATATATATATATATATAAGAAGCCACAGAATTCACAGTTAAGTATAATTTGCGTTTAACAGGAACTGTATTCTTTTCTTCCCTTCCTTCCACTTCTGCATCCACAGTTCACTTCAACGAAGAGAGAGCCGAATCAACAACCCATCCATACATCCCATAGGTACTCCAAATCTCTTCCAGATGTTTAATATGCACCCCACTGCTGCTGCTGCTGCTGCTCCCCTTGTTTCAACTGTTCTGTGACTCAACTTTTCTCTCGTCCGACCATATTCATGACGAGCATAATTGCCCGTTTTTGATTTCATAAAACTTAGGCGAGTCTCCCATTACCTTCGAGAATGATTGCCGTTTTTCATTTCACAATACTAACGTGAGTCTCCCATTACCTTCGTGTTCTCTGAGAAATACGCTACAGATCACCTTTATTCATGTTTTATTGCGTAATTTGCAAAATATATTTAACACCAGTGGTAAAAAATAGTAGGTAATAGTAATGAGTGATTTAACGTAATTTGCAAACTATGTTTTAGCAAATAAGTGATTTGCAAACTATATTTAACACCAGTGGTTGAAATAAGATTAAAATAGTAATAAGCGTTTTATAAAGTAATCTGCGATATATTTAACACCTATGGTTGAAATAAAATTAAAATAGTTATAAGCGTTTTATAAAGTAATATGCGAAATATATTTAACACCAGTGGTTGAAATAAAATTAAAATAGTAATAAGCGTTTTATAAAGTAATTTGCAAAATATATTTAACACCAGTGTTTGAAATAAAATCAAAATAGTAATAAGCTTTTTATAAAGTAATTTGCAAAATATATTTAACACCAGTGTTTGAAATAAAATCAAAATGTTAATTAGCGTTTTATATATTAATTTCTAAAATATATTTAACACCAGTGTTTGAAATAAAATCAAAATAGTAATAAGCTTTTTATAAAGTAATTGCAAAATATATTTAACACCAGTGGTTGAAATAAAATTAAAATGTTAATTAGCGTTTTATAGAAAAATTTGCAAACTATATTTAACACGAGTGGTTGAAATATAACTAAAATAGTAATAAAAAGACTGGAAAAGTAAATCTACAATAGTATGTCTGTTTGATTTTGTTATTTAAAATACATCAAAATCAAACAGACGTACTACTGTGGATTTACTTTTCCATTTTATTGGCTCATGTGATTATGAGTTTCTTTGAATAGAAAGAGTGTTAATTGCGAACTTGTGCCTACAATACTTTAAATAACACCACCATTTGTGAAATATAATTATGGGTTTGGCCGCTGGTTGAAATAGAGTTTTCCAAGATCTTGTGCTTGCGTGTAATAGTGTTTTCGTATATCAGTAGAGCTACGAACTGAAAGAGTGAAGGTCTACATATCGGCGCCAAAACTTAAGAAAACCAGTCGTCATACTTCTTACAATATAGTCCTTCCATTCGAGAAATTGGCATAATTTATAGTAGCTATTATCATTACTTCCTGCAACATGTTCTAAATGGAAAAAGTAGTCAAATGTATAATTCCACATAAAAAGGGTGGATGCACTTTGGAAATAGCTTGTCTAAAAGTATGAATTACTTCGCAAACTGCTGTTGCTGTGTAATTCTTGAGCGAATCCTGTACGTTCGCCAGTATTTATGAACAAGTGATCAAAGGCCTATTTCGTAATCACCCTTACGTCCCAATAATGAACGAGAAGTGGGTATATTCTCACTTTTGAAAATTGATGCAGTTCAATCAAACTGAAGTGGTTCCTTCAATAAATCTGGAATAAAAACGCAGTTGTAACTACGTTCGTTCCCATTAAGATTCATGAGGTACCAATGAGATCTGGTTTCATTACAAGAATACTACGCTATCACCAGATATCGTATTATGAAATTAAAATCTTCAGGAATTTACTGTAAAAACGTTTTAAATGTCACATTGAATTTTCTACGATAGTGACGCAGGAATTTATTTAATATCAAAACCTTTTAAAGTCGAACTGAATTTTCTATGATGGTGACTCATTTATATAAGTGTGCCCTGTGTTGTCTCTCTCTCTCTCTCTCTCTCTCTCTCTCTCTCTCTCTCTCTCTCTCTCTCTCTCATAACAGTGGGGAAAGCTATTGCATCCTAATCTCCTTGTAGATTGGAATGAAAATTGAAATTACAAAAACATCTTCCTTCCTTCCTTCCTTCCAATCGGTAATTTCATTTTTTTTTCGTGGCATAACGCTCTTCCATCATCTATAATTAAATTGGCTATTAGCAAACCCCGGCCCTCCTTATAATCCAGATTATCGCAAAAGTTTCCATTCGAGGGTGAAATCACTGGTTATATTTGTGTGGAATAAATGACTCAAGTGGATTCTGCTCTCCTGAACATATTGGTTGTACCTTTGTGAAAATATATATAAAAAAGGGGGAATTAATTTAAAGAAGTTCGATTCATATTTACCTTAGTCAGTGCAGGTGATGTTGGGTTAGAAAATTGCCATAACCTACTCATACCATTAATGTTGCCATTGCCCAGCCCCCTAGAGCTCCTGTGTTAAGGATAAAGTTAAGCATATCATAGTTTAATTAGACCACTAAGCTGATGAACAGCTCTCCTAGGGCCGACCCGAAGGATTAGATAATTCCACGCGGCTAGGAACCCACTGGTTACTTAGCAACGGGACCTACAGCTTATTGTGGGATCCGAACCACACCGAGAAATGAATTTCTATCAAAGAACACACCTGGATCCCAATGACGATTTTACCTTTTATTTCCTCGACCTTAAACTCCTTAATGACGCGCATCTTGTAAACCCCAAGAAGAAGCCAGCAGTGATTTTATTTGAGAGTGGCTTGAACAATTGGAATACTTGTATCAGTGGAATGGATTGGAATACAGAGTTGAGGCCAAAAGCCAAGCACTGGGACATATGAGGTCATTCATCGCTGAAACGGAAATTGACAGTAGAAGGTTTGAAAGGTGTTAACAGGAGGAAAACCTCAAAGCAGTTGCACTATGAAATAATTGTTAGGAAAGGGTGGATAGCAAGATGGAAGAAAGAGAATATGATTGGAGGTACAGTAAAAGGAATGAGAGAGGTTGCAGCTAGGGGCCAAAAGGACACTGCAAAGAACCTTTAAAGTAATGCCTACAGTGCACCTAGAAAGTAAAAGTCAAGTTGAATATATGAAAACAATCTGACAGACTGTTTCATCCGAATGAAAGCAGCATAGAAAACGTGAACGAGAGACTGATCTCGGCAAGCACCATAAAAGCCAATGGGGATCTGAGGGCTCAAGTGAATGCAATATGGCGTTTTTGAAGTGAGCATTTGCAAACGCTTCTTTGAAATACAGGTCACAGCAGAGTGGCAGACTGGCTGACCGATGCAAGAAACAAGAGGACGACTTTACGATTAGGAATGACTGTGGATATGACTTAATACTGTAAGAAAGATTGTAAAGGAAAAGAGGAAAAAATGACGACACGTAAACATCGTATTACAGCAGCGAATGTAACATAGAGGCTGCACAACATGTGAGCTTGAAGGATAGATTCCTAGTGAATGGTAATGAGAAATAACTAGCTTATTATACTGTTATTCGGAAAATGGAGTAAAATACAATAAACGAGAGCTTTTGCGGGCTACTCGTACGAACAAGAGCTCATTGTGACACGAGACCAGCTGAAGCTAACAAAAATGAGAGCTTAAAAAATTCCCGGTGCATAAAAGTGAGTGGTTACCTGGAACAGCGAGAGGGGAGGTGCTTTTGACCCAGAAGGACTTTCCACCGACTTAGACAAGAATGCTGGTTTTTTTTTTTTTTTTTTTTTTTTTTTCAATTGAATATAGAATTTAAGCCAAAGGCCAAGAACTTTGACCTATAAGGTCATTCAGCGCTGAAACGGAAATTAACAGTTAAAAGTTTGAAAAGATGTAACAGGAGGAAAACCTCAAAGCAGTTGCACTATGAATCAATTGTTAGGAGAGGGTGGAAAGTAAGATGGAAGAAAGAGAATGCGAAAGAAGGTACAGTAAAAGGAACAAAAGGGTTGCAGCTAGGGGCCAAAGGCACGCTGCAAAGAAAGTCATGCCTACAGTGCACCGCATGAGGTGCACTGACGGCACTACCCCCTTACGAGGAAGATTTGCTGTGAGGATCAAATGTTTGTTCTGAAATCTCTTGTGAAATTTTTGAGAGAATAACCTCCTTCGGCAGCGCTTCTGAAGTCAGAAGGAGGCTTACGATGGAATAGTTAATAGCATTACAATACGGGGAACATAAAGAAAGGACGGGGAAGGCGGTTGTACATTACGATAATTTCAATACTATAATATCGTAAATGATTCAAAGTGGAGCATTTATATCAATCTTCCTCCTCGTCATTTTCCATCATTCCGTTTCGCAACAGACATAATAAAAGAAAAATTCTTATGTTGAAAATTATGACTTAACCGTAAGCATGATCCCCCCAAAAAATTAAAACGTACAGTAAAACCCTTTATTTTACATTATACTTCTAATAATTTGCGGAACATCATTCCCTTGGAGCCACAAATATTACTGAATCCTGACAGATATCTTATCAGTTAAGGAATGGTATAATCTCCACAAGATTGCGCTTTCGCGCTCGGCTACCAATCCGGTGGTCCGAAGTTCGATTCTCGGCGCGGCCAACGTGGACTCAGAGGAATGTATTTCTGGTGATAGAAATTAATTTCTCGATATAATGTGGTTCGGATCCCACAATAAGCTGTAGGTCCCGTTGCTAGGTGACCCATTGGTTCCTAGCCATGTAAAAATATCTAATCCTTCGGGCCAGCCCTGGGAGAGCTGTTAATCAGCTCAGTGGTCTGGTAAAACTAAGGTATACTTGACTTTTTTTCCACAAGATTGCTAGTCGAGGCTATTATTAACATAAAATCCTACCGAATCTACGGTGCTGGTGGTTGCAATCCACGAAGAACTCATTAACTGGTGAGGGTCATCCGCTGACAAAGAATGTCATCCACTGTCAATGGATGGCATTCTACTCTGTTTACCGTCAGCTGCGAAAACGCGACTTCCTTGGTGCATATAATGATAAATACACATCGTTCTGAAAAGAACACTTTCAAAGAACCCAGTCATTTTCTGAATTATTTGATTTTGATTTATATAGATTTCTGGCATTATGCCAAGCACTGGGGCAACTAAGGCCATTCAGCGCTGAAACGGAAACTGACAGTAAAAGGGTTGATAGGTGTAACCGGAGGAAAACCTCAAAGCAGTTGCACTATGAAACAACTGTTAAGAGAGAGTGGACAGTAAGATGGAAGAATATGAACGGAGGTACAGTAAAAGGAATGAAAGTAGTTGCAGCTAGGGCCGAAGGGCGCTGCAAAGAACCAATAAGTAATGCTATCTCCCTCCCCCAACGGGGTTTTCTGAATTAGAGCACCACCTGCTCGAATCTGTTCAAGGTTTTGACTGAGAATCTCGTTTCACATTTTTTCTCTGGATTCGATATAAGGCTACGCTCCTGCAATTTTACACTCTACTAATTTCGTCCGAGCTATTCTGTAAAGTAAGATGAAACTCCTCTTAAAATCTACTCAGAACCTCAACTTTTCCTTCATCGGCAAAAGCAAAAGTTTTCTGGCTGCCCCATAAAGCCCCGGTCACTTCTTTGTCGTTCCTGAATATTTAAACGTCACTTCCAGTATACCAATTTCGTCTTCCTGACGATGCCATTGATCCTGGCATAAATCTAGT
>NC_087218.1:3312396-3314896 GCF_015104395.2 Macrobrachium nipponense | reverse complement strand
TATATATATATATATATATATATATATATACATATATATAATATATATATATATATATATAAGATAATACTGATTTTAATGTTGAAAATTGTCTATAATTAGGATAAAAGTCTGTATATTAAAGAAAATATGCATGCAAAGATATATATATAGATATATGATATATATATCTATTATATATATATATACATATATATATATATATATATATATATATAATATATATCTTTGCATGAATGTTTTTTTCTTTAATATACAGACTTTTTGAAGAATTAATTATGACAATTGTGAACATTAACCAGTATTATCTTATTTTATATATATATATATATATATTATGAACAATCGTCAAGTGCATACTACTTCAGTTGTAGTTTCAATAATTAAAACCTCCGCATTCAGCTTCACCTATTGTATTATAAGTTTATGATAACATAACAATAAACAAAGCATTTTCAAATAATACACAAGAAAATAAAGAATTACGGATACAAGTAATATTAAGATCATCATAATAATAATACCCGGCCGTTTTTCAGTATTACTTCTGTACAGTGCAGTAAAAATTATATATAAAAAAAGTTTTCCTGCGCATATACTGGCATCTTATTGTTGCCAAAATATTAACAATAGTAATTATGATTGTTGGGATAAAAAAAAAACACGCTGTCATAATGAGTAAGTAGCGCATCCACATGATCTAGAAGCGAGTAAAGTAAGACTTGCACATTTTGGTGACAAAATGAACACCAGGCTCTTGCTGCCTATGCTAATGTCGGAATCTACTCTAAGCAATTACCATCAACTCTGCTGCGAGGAAAGTTTTTAATTCGGGGAAGTCGTTCTAGACTGTATAATAAATTGGAAAGATAACTTCTTCCATAATCTTAGAACTCAAACGAGAAAACAAAGAGAAAAGTCGTAACTTATAAGAAGAGAACAAACATCACCTGAAAAAATGAGGGAAAAAATCAAATAGTAGCTTGTTTTAGCTTGTTTGTTTTTATGGTGTTTTTTCATTGCATGGAACCAGTGTTATTCAGCAACGGGACCAGCGGCTCCACGTGACTTCCGAACCACGTCGAGAGTGAACTTCTGTCACCAGAAATACACATCTCTGACTCCTCAATGGAATGCCCGAGAATCGAACTCGCGGCCACTAAGGTGGCAGGTCAAGACCATACCGATCACGCCACTGAGGCACTCTGAATTAGCAGCAATACTCAAACTGGTCCCTAATTCTATATCTAATGGAAATCTGACATCTATTTTCAGGCTATAGCCAACCTCGCTCATACTAACAGAAACAGCGAATGAATTACGATCCGAATATTCCTGATACCATTTCCTTGGATAAAAGCAAAGATCCGCTGTTGCAAAGCTACTTGAGAAAACAGACTGAAAGTTTGTGACCTGATGACATCGACTGCATGTTTTTTCAAAAGAATCTTCTCTGGGACGAATTTTCAAAATAAAATGTCAAAATGTTCTATCAAATGTGATAGACAGAATGAGTATTTTGAATCTTTCATTAGAATAATTGCCAAAACAGTCAATCAGTTTGAATACAGGCTACTGTTTGATAAATGCTCAAGACTTATACTGGTCACCCACTTCCCCCCCCCCCCCCCCCCGCCCCCCCCCCCCCCCCCCCCCCCCCACCAAAAAAGTAAAAAATTGCGCCGAAGTTTCTCTGGCGCAATCAAGTTTGCTGTACAGCCGCTATAACCTATAATGAAGGCCACCGAAAATAGATCTATCTTTCGGTGGTCTCGGTAGAATGCTGTATGAGCCGGTACCATTGAAACTTTAACCACGGCCCTGTGGTGGCCTGTCTTATATCGTTGCTAGTAGCACGATCACGGCTAACTTTAACCTTAAATAAAATAAAAACTACTGAGGCTAGAGGGCTGCAATTTGGTATATTTGATGATTGGAGGGTGGATGATCAACATGCTAATTTGCAGCCCTCTAGCCTCAGTAGTTTTCGAGATCTGAGGGGGGACATAAAAAATAAAACTGAGTATAACAGAAGATGAAAAGGTCTCACCGTACGTTGTACAAAATTTAATATTTTCTGCAAGCGTCACTACAAACTGTTTAAGTCTAGTTTTGATGCAGATCAAACTGAATTTCATTTAAATATTATGAATACTTTAGCTACTACGTAAGAGCGACGAGTGTCAGTTAAACAGCACGAAACCTTGTCATGTTTATTGGGTTGTTTTAATAAACTTACATAAAAAAAAAGATAACTTGGAAGTATATAAGTCTACGGTTTGGGTTATCAGAGCGTTTTTGGGCATAAATCAATCACTGAAAAACTCGCTATGACAAATAATACAAATATGACATTAGCAACAGGAATGACTAACCCGGGAAGTCCTCTCCCAATATCAGTGTTGTTAAAAGCAACAATAACAACAACAAAAATACTTGTATTTGATTTGGCAGAATTAGTAAAAGGTTAGTGAGGACGAAAACGAAATAAAAATATCGA
>NC_087218.1:3232396-3307396 GCF_015104395.2 Macrobrachium nipponense | reverse complement strand
CTGGGTAAATACACACACACGTACATTATATACATACACACACACACACACACACACACATATGCGTATCATCACCTTTCTACTTTGAAAATGGCTTATTTATCAATAATGCCGACACCGGTCAGAATGTAGCTTCTGACCATGTTTCACTTCCTCTCTGTGGTATATATATATATATATATATATATATATATATATATATATATATATATATATATATATATATATATGAAGATGGCTCCATATGATATCCCCCTCTCCAATTCCCAGCTAATACGCAACTCCAGCTGCTACCCGCTATAGCTATCAGATAAAATTCACTCCTTGGAAAAAAAATAAATAAATGAATAAATAAATAAACAAAAAGAAAGAAAAGAAAACAAAATTTACTGCGTGTTATGGAGCATGCCTTTATCATTGTCATCAACTGCAACTGGTCCGCTGGTATGGTGGCTAGCGTCGTGGCATGTTGCTCAGATATCGCAATGTTCGCGCGCCTCTCCCCGGCCGATGAAAAATCGCTGGCTCTGTCTCATGATCAGTTACTAATGCTGCGTTTGGCTAGCAGTGGTCGGTTGAAACCAACATTCTTTGGCCCCTTGAATTACAAGTCAGTGGCCCCTCTGGTGTGTTTGTTTCGTGTGAATAGGTTTCACCTAATGAAATAATAATAATTTGACTGTATGGTAATTACCAATCACACCATATTTTCCACACACATAATATATATATATATATATATATATATATATATATATATATATATATATATATATATATATATATCGATGTATGTGTGTGTGTATATATAGATTACTAATGAATTATTCAATCTGAATGTATAAATTCCACTTTTGACTTAAAATATACCGTACCATATCCTTGCCTAATTTAGACTTTGATAGACAGAGGTGGGCGAAGGTAAATAACAGCTATGGTCTGACTTTTTTTATTTTTATTTTTTTCAGACCTCTCAAAAACCAGCTGTTTTCTCGAACGATTTCATCGCCATTCTGTTTACCCGCCACACCATGATGTGCTAATCGTCGCCACATCATAACATCGCCGCTAAAGGTCTCGAGTTTTCACTTCATCGACCCCTGTCTCTGTCCCTCTCTCTAAGATGCGACAGAATCCCGGCTGACATTCTCAAAATAACGCAAACACT
Source organism: Macrobrachium nipponense (assembly GCF_015104395.2). Lineage (NCBI taxonomy): Eukaryota > Metazoa > Arthropoda > Malacostraca > Decapoda > Palaemonidae > Macrobrachium > Macrobrachium nipponense. The sequence goes on along the minus strand of NC_087218.1, from coordinate 3,306,228 downwards.
CACCGCGCCTACAGAAGCCTCTTTACCTCCTCTTCTTCTTTTGCCTTCAGAATATTCCCAGGCACTCTGCCAGTTCCAGAATAAACATTTCACCTCCACAAATAAAACCCACATTCCCCCCACCCCCCCAACCCCTCACCCACTCCCCCTCCCCCCTAACTCTCGATATCGCTCTTTAAAGAGATTCGGCAAGAAACTCCTCTAACGATATTGTGAAAACCCACCCACACGCGGCCTGAAACTGTTTCAGAATTTCTGTTGGTTATAGCTATAAGCGCCCACTAACTGTTCTTTGACGTATTGAAATATATATATATATATATATATATATATATATATATATATATATATATATATATATATATGAAAGACTTATAGGAAACATTAAGACCGCCATTAATTTTCAACGACTCGAAGTTTCCATACAATTCGGTTTAATTGAGAGAGAGAGAGAGAGAGAGAGAGAGAGGGGTGAGAGAGAGAGAGAGAGAGAGACGAGAGAGAGAGAGAGAGAAAATTTTTCTCATGATGACCTGAATCATTTCGCTAAAACTTGCAATTTTGGTGACCACAAAAATCAAGTTTCGTTTAAAAAAACAGGGTTCAATTCGAAATTCCCCTGAATCTTAAAACTCACCTCGGATGACCTTCTTCCACCAACCTATCGGAACTCTGCCTTTTCATCTTCTAAAATACCTAACTTCCTAGACATTTGACGAATGCACTTCCCAATGGCACCGATACGAACAGACTTTTCCTCTTCCTCTTGCAAAGAGAAACTGGGTTATGCTTAATTTTCAGTATTGAGAAGATGAAACCTATTCATAGGGAACAAGCTCCCAAAGGATAAACGTAGGACTGCCCACATTCAAGGAATAAACGAAAGAAGTTCGGATGAGATTTTAAGCCTTGACCAAAAATATTCAATCTATTATGAAGAGTTCGGCCGAACTTCAGAAGTTGGAGGAGGGTCGGTTTTCTTCCCCAGTCTCTTTTTGCCCCAGTCACGGGGGGAGGGGGGGAGGGGGGGGAGGGGGGGGAGGAGGGGGAAGTCGATGGACCTCCAGAGCAGATCGCATCTTTCAGATCCAGTGAAATATACTTTGCTGTTGCATTTTCACTGGCAGGTCGACGCATCTTATTCGTATCTTATTCATGATGGAAACTGAAAATCAATCGAAAGAATAATAATTTCCCGAGATGTATACTATAGTAGATTCACATCAACCGTGCATCTGATGTCTAGGCCAGTCCCTTACTACGCTCCTGATTGGCTAGTGATAAGCCAATGAGCCAATCACAGGGCTGGGAACTCTCAGTCTCTCTCGAGAGAGTTCACGTAGGCAGCATGTATGTTCCACCTCTCCTGAGGGACATGTCTTTCAAAAGTATCCCTCAGGAGAGGTGGAACATACATCCTGCCTATGTGAACTCTCGAAAGAGACTGAGTTTCCAGCCCTGTCATTGGCTTATCAACAGCCAATCAGGAGCGTCGTAAGGGACTGGCCTAGACATCAGATGCACGGTTGATGTGAATCTACTGTAGTATTGCACCAGGCCCGGTTTTCTTGCCATGCCCCTATGTCAGGTTAGGTTAGTTAAAAATGATTTTTTCTCGTTAATTTGGGTGTGTGATTAGTTTCAAGAAAATTCCATGGTTAGTTTTTAAGATATTACGTCCAGCTTCTTACAGGGAAGGTTCCAGTACTCGGTTACAATTTGGGAATATACTGCCGCGGTCAGGCTGCCAACTGATGCAGTCTGACAAGTTTGGCAGCGTCAAGAATCAAGCACCATGAACTGTTACAGACCTTCTCAGCTACCAGGTTTAGCTCGAACTGTACTTACTTCAGTGTCAAAGCCCAGTTCTTATGACAGAAGTTGTTCCACTACGTGACTCAGCTTATAAGTCAACTTATAAGTATCTTTTACTAATGCTGCTATGCCTCTCACAGGATTGGGGAAGAAGGTGTCCAATAAACTAGTCTCTCACGAGGCCATGGCTACAGGGAACTGAACTGAACTGAATGTAGAACTTAGGCCAAAGGCCAAGCGCACTGGGATCTATGAGGTCATTCAGCGCTGAAACGAAAATTGAGAGTAATAGTTTTGAAAGGTGTAACAGGAGGAAAATCTCAAAGCAGTTACACTATGAATCAATTATTAGGAAAGGCTGGAAAAGTAAGAAGGAAGAAAAAAGATATGAAATGAGGTACAGTAAAAGGAACGAAAGGGGTTACAGCTAATGGCCGAAGGCACGCTTCAAAGAAACTTAAGTAATGCCTACAGTGAACTGTATGAGGAGCACTGACGGCGTGGTTACATGGATGGTGTCAGGTTTGTGAGAACGAGATAAGAAGCGTGGAGGGAAATTAATGGCATCCCAGATATCTAGAAGCTTCCATCAACTTCTGTACTTTAACCTAGACTTCCTGTTCCCAAATAAATTCCGACCTGGTCTGATAAACGTAGTCTACAGAAAAAAAAAAACTAAACGCAGAGGAAGCAAAAAATAAAACAAAGTAGTGAACAATAAATGAAAGAGAAAGGAGAAATCGGGGGAAAATTAAAGCAAAATTAAATTTTAATTCAGGTCTGAAATAAAAAATTAGTGTCATAAAGTGTCCAGCAAATACAGGTATCATTACTTTGTATTGTTCCTAATTTATGATGATTATACCCATAACCAATTTTTACAGCATCTATATAATATTATATTCTCTGGATCATGATGACACAATACAAAGACACAGATTGTTATTTGAATATAAGCAATTAACGGCGTACATACATCTTTGCAGTGTATTTTCTTATGACAGGCACGAAAATTGATGTTTTGCTGTTAAATCGGGACAAGTTGCTAGTGTGGAAAAATCTATGGAAACGAATAACACACCCGTCCCGGGACACGTGGCGGGCCTCACCCGCCCATCCCGGGACACGTGGACAGCCATGCCCGCCCATCCCGGGACATGTAGCCGGCCATGCCCGCCTGTCCCGGGACCCGTGGCGGGCCTTGCCCGCCTGTTCCCAGGACCCTTGGCAGGCCTTGCCCGCCTGTTCCCAGGACCCTTGGCAGGCCTTGCCCGCCTGTTCCCGGGACCCGTGGCAGGCCTTGCCCGACCGTTCCCGGGACCCTTGGCGGGCCCTGCCTGCCTGTTCCCGGGACCCATGGAAGGCCTTCCCGCCACCGTTCCCGGAGGGCCCGTGGGCGGGCCTTGTTCGACCGTTCCCGGGACCCTTGGCGGGCCTTGCCCGACCGTTCCCGGAACCCTTGGCGGGCCTTGCCCGACCGTTCCCGGGACCCTTGGCGGGCCCTGCCTGCCTGTTCCCGGGACCCGTGGAAGGCCTTGCCCGCCTGTTCCCAGGACCCGTGGCGGGCCTTGTTTGACCGTTCCCGGGACCCTTGGCGGGCCTTGCCCGACCGTTCCCGGGACCCTTGGCGGGCCTTGCCCGCCTGTTCCCGGGACCCGTGGCCAGCCATGCCCGCCCATCCCGGGACACGTAGCCGGCCATGCCCGCCTGTCCCGGGACCCCGTGCGCGGGGCCTTGCCCGACCGTTTCCCGGGACCCTTGGCGGGCCTTGCCCGACCGTTCCCGGGACCCTTGGCGGGCCTTGCCCGACCGTTCCCGGGACCCTTGGCGGGCCTTGCCCGACCGTTCCCGGGACCCTTGGCGGGCCTTGCCCGACCGTTCCCGGGACCCTTGGCGGGCCTTTGCCCAGGACCGTTCCCGGGGGACCTGTGGCGGGAGGGCCTTGCCCGACCGTTCCCGGGACCCGTGGCGGGCCTTGTCCGACCGTTCCCGGGACCCTTGGCGGGCCTTGCCCGACCGTTCCCGGGACCCTTGGCGGGCCTGCCCGCCTGTTCCTGGGACCCTTGGCGGGCCTTGCCGACCGTTCCCTGACCTTGGCGGACCTTGCTCCGACCGTTCCCGGGACCCTTGGCGGGCCTTGCCCGACCGTTCCCGGGACCCGTGGCGGGCCTTGCCCGACCGTTCCCGGGACCCTTGGCGGGCCTTGCCCGACCGTTCCCGGGACCCGTGGCGGGCCTTGCCCGACCGTTCCCGGGACCCTTGGCGGGCCTTGCCTGCCTGTTCCCGGGACCCGTGGCAGGCCTCGCCCGCCATTCCGGCAGAGACAAACACCTCTGCTTAGCCTTAGAACCAGAATATGTCACTGAATCCTTTCAATTCTCCTGGGGCTTCTCTGAATCATCTGCTCCTTCTTCTGGCACTCCACGAATCTTCCCTGAATCCTCTGCTTCTACTCCTGGCACTCCACGAATCCTCTCATTTTCCTTACCGTTTCTACATTCCTCCCATTTTCCTTTTCCCTTTCAGGAATCAATAAAACTCTTAGAAAACATTTTATCATACTTGTTTCCCTCTAACATTAATTTCCTTCAACGATTAACAAAGCAAACTTATTACATATAAACATCAAACCTTCCATATAGTAAGTTAAAAACTTTAATGAAATAGAAACCTTTAGTTTTCTCAAAGATAAAATAAAGTATTGCGGTTGACTCCTAAATCCAATTCAAACTAAAATCAATTGTAACAGATGGATTTATGAAATAAGTCCTTTAAATTCGAGTTAAACTCGAATTATTATGTAAATAACAAAGTTTACTGCAAAAAATTGTGTAAATGAAAATCGCAGTTTGTAAATAAACTGCTCCTTCATTTTCCACTTGTCCTTCTCCAGGCATCTGCAATTCCCCTGGAGGTTCTTGAGCTGGCAAACCAATTTCTCCTTCGCTCCTCGCAGCTGTCGAACCCCATCTTCCAACTGGTCATTCCGTGTGCCCTGGACACCGGTCTTCCTATCCAGCGACTTGAAGCGATGATTTCGTTCCTCTAAAAGGCACCTCAGCTCGTTCCTCTTGAGTTTCGCAACCTGAACTTCACAATGGAGTCCACACGTTTCCTTCGTGAGGTCTTCCACTTCCTTCTGCAGACGCTGGAACCTGACCTCGGCGTCTATCCTGTCGGATTCGCTCTTTTCGGTCGCGTCTTTTCGTTCCTGGACGAGCCTCGACATCCGCACCGCTTTTTCGGTCTTTATCTGCAGGTCTTTCTCCTTCTGTCGTAGGAGTTTCTCTTGCCTCTCAACCTGGCAGTTTGCCTCTGGCAATTTCACTGTCAGTTCCCTTATCCTCTCACATAGGGCATCGTTTCTCTGCCCAATTTCCTTTGTGTAATCCATCAACTGCTGATTTCCTACTGTGTCTTGAGAATCTTGTCTTCCAGCTGCTGTTCTTCACTGGATCGTTCTCCTTCAGAAACAACATCTCAGCTTTGCTGTTGTTGCAACACCTCCTGAGTTATCTGGATCCCACGAGTGCGTTCTTCCCTTCCGCCCGCCTTCTGAATCTCTTCATAGTAGTCAAGCCTCTGTTGCACCTTCCTGTCCAAATTCACCTGCTGTTCTCTCTGGTACTGGATGGTGTCTCGCAAGGCCGAAATTCTCTCGTTCAATTCCATTTCCTTGGGCTGTTCACCTCCATCGTCAGTAATCAGGAGGAACCTCGCCAGTGAATAGGCAACCTATAAACAAGATGACTATCCTTGCGTTAGACTTCTCTCCGTATTTCGAACAACATCTAGACAACAACGTCCCACAACAGCAGCTGCCAAGGCCAGGTAAGGCCACATTTTCTTCAAACTGGAATACCCAGTTCATATACTCTCATCTCTATCTCTCGCTTATTCCTTGATTTTCAATATTTTACAAGAGATATTTCGATTTATCAAAATATAGCAGGAAACATTCTGAAAGATTTTTAATCATGCCTTGTCTCTAGGTGTTATAAATTGCTGCAATATATATATATATATATATATATATATATATATATATATATATATCTCTCTCTCTCTCTCTCTCTCTCTCTCTCTCTCTCTCTCTCTCTCTCTCTCTCTCTCTCGTACGGGATCTTTTGCAGTACGTATCTTTTTTGTCTGGTCTCTTATCATCTTATCTATTAAAATAAATTTAGGGATTTTCCTTTATTTACCTTTTTGTCTATAAGAAAAACAACACTAATTACAGGCGGGCAATTGGAACCGAACAAAAAATGGCCATTTTTCTATGCTACGTTTTATTTTTATTGAATTTAACAAGATAACTAAAAGATATAATTCTAAATGAATTAGCCGAGACATCAAGATAAATTATATATATTATATATATAATAATCAACTACACAACCATAATGATTTTCAAAAACTATAGGTAAGTTTTAAGATTTTAAATTTATATCATATGCATACATAGAAAAGGTAAAACGAAATTTAATTATATTAAATTTTGTCCTATATAAAAGTGAAAATAAGATAATGCAATATAGAAATAAAGAAGAAAATCCTAACAACCCCATTTCTATATAAGGCGACGCATTTGGTGTGAGCGCGCCCTTAGAACACAAATGTAAATAATACGGTTTAATACGGATGATAATGACAACAATTAAATACTGTGCCTCTCAAAGATGTGTAACGAAGAAACTGTTGCAATTTAAAAACAATTACAGAGTCAATAATGTCGTCAAATAATAAATACAACAATGAAAACGACATGACGTGTAAGGTTAAGAAAGTGTATTGCAGAAGCGTGCTTGATAAAGAAAAAAAATATCTGCGTAAAACACGTTCCAGGGAAATCAAATACATAATCCACACTTCTGTTGCATAAGTACATTAAATCAGAATGAAAATGTCCCAGTTTGTTTTATAGGATTGTTTGCCTTCAGCGTCTTCTTCTGATTAAGTTAAGATAATGTAATGTGTACATCAAGCTCCTTAAGGATAATTATTGTTAGTTGTTATCAATGAAAAAAAATAAGTTATGGTATCTTGGTATTTTGATAGTCTAAGCTATAAAGTCGTTACCAAGACATAAAAAAAACCACTGAAAAAAATATTTACAACTTTACTGTATATTATTTTTATCACTTTAGACCATTTTATGCAGAACCATAAAGAATCACTACTCTGCTCAATTGGGTGTAATTGCACCAAAAGAAAAAACTTTCTAAGTTAGTATAGTGTCCCATGTTCCTTGAAGGGAATCGATAACCATTTTCTTTGATATCTCTAAACAGAAAACGTTCACACCAAAATGGATGACTCATTCAATACGTATAGATATATATCGTTTGTTCTGTATCCCTCATATTTATTATGTCAGTTCATAAACGGATTATTTTCACTTGAAAACATAGCGGCTTTCGTTTATATGCTATCAATACAATGGTGTTAATTCAATAACCCGGAGAGACGAATGAACTAACAGGCATTTAATGTTTATTTCGATAAACATTAAATAACGCTTTACAACTATTGTAACGATTTGAGAATGGAATGGAATATATAGTTTAGGCCGAAGGCCAAGCACTGGGACCTATGAAGTCATTCAGCGCTGAAAGGAAATTGACAGTAGGTAGGTTTGAAAGGTGTAATAGAAGGAAAACCTGGCAGTTACTCGATGAAATAATTGTTAAGAGAGGTCAGAGAGCAAGATGGAAGAAGGCTAATATGAATAAATGTACAGTAAAAGGAATGAAAGGGGTTGCAGCTAGGGGCCGGAGGGACGCTGCAAGGAACCTTTAGTAATGCCTACAGTTTACCCCGTGAGGTGCACTGACTGTGATACCCCCACTACAGTGTAACGATTTGGGGGAAAAGCATTTTTCTCCGTTCATACGTACATTCAATATACACTGCATCAATGGCAACTTGGCAAATGAATGTTAATTATTCTTTCAGTCTCTATATTTAGTGTCTTCGGGTACTCAGATAGTTACCAGGCTCATGTGTAAATTTTGTTGCTGAAGACAATTATTACTACCTGCTCACAAGTTTTATTTAGACTATAATGTGTGATATATCTTAACCACCCGTTTCCGATTTGTTTCTTGAACAGCTAAATGAAATTCATATTTTGCATTTATAACCTGATTCAACTCGAGAGTTTAAAAAACGATCGTAGATATGAAACTCCAGTCTACAACAGTAAAATAACTTTGCATGTATGATACCTGTAAACTTGCAAACTGTCTATAAAATACGATCCTGTCTAGGTGAAAGAATCAATTCTAAAATGATTTGACTCAATCAATACAGAAGTTTTTTTGTTTACAACCTTCTCTATTTCCTTTACCTGTAGACAAAGATATTTGCAGGAATTAAAAAAAAAAAAATGGTAAGAATAAACGTGCCGTAATCATGAACATCTCAGTTACACTCTAAAAACGGAACTGGAAAGAACCCATACCTTTATTAGAAGAAGTTGAGACTAGAGTCTGGATGGTGGCGGCAGAGTGGGCGCTCTGGGTCGAGTTGTTCCTGGACAGACCTCTGTGGGACCCACAACGGCAGCTGCCCGAATAGGATTCGGACTCCGAAGTGGAGAGCGTCCTTTGGCAGCCCCGCCGCTGGTCCTGCCTCATGAGCCTCACTCGTCTGGCCCGCAAGAGGGCAGCCAGCCTGTGCGTCCCCCTGCGGCCGCTGGAGGAACTGTGCTGATGCCTTCGAGGAGGGAGGTTTGGTGAAGACGGAGGGGAAGTCTCCATGAGATCGGCACTGCTATCTCCCATGACTTGCGAAGAGGGTGTTATGACAGGCACTAACAGCAGTGATGTCGAGGCGAGCTCAACAAGCACCGCTGTCACTATGAGTGATTTGACAGTGATAATATTTAGCTACGGAGGTCCGAGCAGCCCCAGCCACACGTTACACGAAGACACAAACGCCATTTTTAGCAGATAGCAGATACTCTACGACTGGGATGCTTGCTTCCGCCAAACACTGCAACATCAAAGCCTGTGGAATAACAGAAAAAAACCTATATCAGGCAACATATAAATTATTCTAAATTTTTGCGTCTTAAAATTACACACACACACACAATCTGTTGCAGGTTATGCAAAAGTATACACTCGAAATCGCATTGATGGAAGTTGCTTTCTGTATGGAACTCCAGAACATTTATTGCAAGATTTTTTAGACTGAATTTGACCTCATCTAAGGGCACTAACACTAACACCAACAAAATTGATTAGAAACTCATTATGCATTTCATAAACATAAGGTTTATTTTTATTTTCAATGCGATCGAGGAATTTTCATCTGATCAACATATGTACTTCACATAAACGAGTAAAAGAAACTGAACATTTGTTGACAGTTTCGGTAAAATGTTGGCTGCATTCAAGAGAATTTATACATTCAATAAAAGGCGCATGTACTGTTCATATGAACGAAACAAAATGTAAATACATATGATATGTAAGTTGCATATTCGCAGATTCACAAACAAAAGAACACGAAGAATCTCATTCTTATACAAGATATATTACTGTTATTGTTTTGAAGGCTCCAATTTACTAAGATATTCGCAGGAATACATATCGGGATGAATCATGTGAGCATGCATATCTACACAGCTAATTTTATAATCCGAACAAAACCATATTACTAAAATAAAAACAAATGGAATGGAATGGAATGGAATATAGATGATGTGAAAGGTCAAGCATTGGGGCCTATGAGGTCATTCAGCGCTAGAAAGGAAATTGAGAGTAGGTAGGTTTGAAAGGTGTACTAGGGGGAAAACCTAGTCGCATTTTAGATTCTACCATCAATAACAAAAGGCAAGGAGTTCACGAGCCACCTGTGGCGCCACAGAGTGGCGTCGGTGTGTGGCGGGGATATGTGGCTCCCCATAGGTTTCCATTGTTTATAAGCCATGTTGAGCCACAGCGTATAAACAATAGAAGCCTATGGGAAGCCACATCCCTGCCATGCATCTACGCCACTTTGTGGCGCCACAGAGTGACTAGTGTACTCCTGGCCTAACTAATCAGTATCTGTACAAGCTCATATCTCCCATTCTTACAATGTTAAAGCCATTTTTTGGATGCCCTTTCACACTATCAACTTATTGCTGATAAAGTTTACTCTCAAATGTCCATTTTTCTAAGCTTTCCATTGGTCTGCTGCTTATAATTACTGTCAAATCACCTAGAAACACAGGAAAACTATTAAACAGCAAACCAATCACATTTACCTGTCTTTCCCTGTTACATTACTACAGCAGATTCACATCAACCGTGCATTTGATGTCTAGGCCAGTCCCTTACGACACTCTTGATTGGCTGTTGATAAGCCAATCACAGGGCTGGAAACTCTCAGTCTCTCTTGAGAGTTCACATAGGCAGGCTGCATGTTCCACCTCTCCTGAGGGATATTTTTGAAAGACGTATGCCTCAGGAGAGGTGGAACACAGATCCTACCCAAGTGAACTCTCTAGAGAGACTGAGAGTTTCCAGCCCTGTGATTGGCTTATCAACAGCCAATCAAGAGCATCGTAAGGGACTAGCCTAGACATCAAATGCACGGTTGATGTGAATCTACTCTAGCACTAACAATTCACGAGATGAACTAAACGTTATCTTTTCTTGTTCCCGTTTCTTTTTCGGGAAATGACAATAATCTATTTTGAAAAAAAAAAAAGAGAGAGAGAGAACATAAAGCAATCAAAATTCAAAAAGTTTTCTACAAGTTAGCCCTACGTTTTGTCAATAAAGTTATGCTTTTTTTTCTGTGATATGCAAATTACTTGGTAAAACTTTTATTATTTAGTTCAGTCCTTTATTAAAGCTTCGCCCGAACGCTCTGTCTCTAAAAGTAGGAACAAACTGTTTTAGTCTAAAAATATTTGATTTTTGGCAGCAACTGTTTTAAATGGATGAAATGAATGAAAACTGCTCATAACTGTTTATAATCCAATTCTTTTTATTATAACCTTTTTGCCTTTCGTTGATCAACTTTCTCAGTCATGTCAGGTAACGGGTAATATAATATCTCTCAATCTCTCGACAATGGTACTGTGAGTGCGCTGTATAAACAGCTGAAAACTTTATCTTAAACTAGACCCCTACTAAGTGGCAAGTATAATTACAATCGATACATGCCATACTATTCAACAAAATATTACGAATACGCACGCTTACTCGCAATATTTTGTTCAAGAACTTCGGAAAGGTTCAGGTAATAAGGAAAGCTTGCTTCAAAGGGCGCTCAGAACCTTCTAGAGGAGCATCTGTCAAAATTAAGATGTAGTTCATAAATTTTTATGGGTTAATGTAGTTGTGAAAAGACAACCGACCAAGACACAATCAGTGGGCCCTTTCAATAAATATGAAGCTCATTTAAATGAGTTTGGCCTGATTCAACTATACTCACGCGCATATAAAGGTTCTGTCACGTCAGTCATAGGACCTTGGGTGTGGGAAGGCATGTAAACACGTCTTATCTCTCTCTCTCTCTCTCTCTCTCTCTCTCTCCTCTCTCTCTCTCTCTCTCTCTCGTTGTACCAGCTTCCTGATTAGTTTACAGTAGTGAAGATGAACTGTCATCGCATGAATGGGTTGCCTTATAATGCCATGCCCTTAATATAAATTTTTTTTTATTGTCGTCTCATGTTCTGTCTTTCTATCACTCTCTTGCGCTAATTTTCACTAATATTCAGATTTATTTATTCACATATCTGTCTCCACATTTATGGAGTTATTAATTAACAGATATATTTTTTCCTTACCTAACCCTAGTTGGCCCTTTGCGAAACCGGATAGGATATGACAGTTCATTGTTTATATATATCGAGTCATTCTTTATTCATTTATGAATTTACATCGACTATCGAGTAATCATTTACTTACTTACTAAAAGACCATGTCCTTTATCTGTTTATATATTTACAGTATCTATCAAATAGGCGTACTTATTGGTTTACTCATTTATAGAATACACAGTTATGAGTAGGTCATTTTGATGTAGTTTGTTTGTAATAATAATAATAATAATAATAATAATAATAATAATAATAATAATATAATAATAATAATAATAAAAATAATAATAATGTGGCGCCGTGGAGGAGTGGGTTAGGTCGTCACTATACTTAAGTCAAGTTAAGCAACATTGGCTCTGGTCAGTCGTTGGATGGGTGACCGCTCTCCTCGGCGTTGATTCCTTGGGAAAGGATCTTTACCATAATTTCCTCAGTCTACTCAGCTGTAAACAAATGAGTACCTATCCCTGATGGGGTAGTCCAGCTATGGGTTAAATAGCAACTCAGCAATGATGGAAAGAAATGAAGGATTAAACGACAACGACGTAAATGGAACTTCTGGCAACAGAGGAGCTTCGTCCGGCAACCAGGTATTCAACCCAATTGAAGGGGAAGACGGTCAGTACTTGGAGGTCGTCATCCAGCAACTGATCACCACAACGACAGTAATCAACAGCCTGAGATTGAAGCTACAGAGGCAAAAAGGAAGAAATGGACAAGAGAAGAAAATAAGGAATATGGAGATGCTACATCAGAAGCAAACCCGACGGAGAGAGGATATAGAAGAAGATTGGTCAACATCTGGAATGAGAGGGAATAACACCCCCAAACAGAGCAGAGGCTGGCAGACCAAGTAAGGAACATAAAGAAAAAAGAACTGGCTCTCCCCGACAGAAAGAGAAGAACTGGAAAGGGAAATGTCACACGACAACGAATTACACGAAGACGAAACTGAGACACCATGCCACAGAAGGACGACAGGGAGGATGAGGTATCAAACAACGACACACGAAGAAACACCGACGAAGTAACAGAGAGGACGGAATGGGTAGAAAAGATTAGACAATGGATGGAGCCAGATACAGAGAGAACAAAGATCCCCTCCATGAAAGCCTACAACACAAGAAATTAAGGGAGAAAACAAGTGAGGTCAATGAAATAATGGGCATAATACCACACCACCAGTATCACAGAAACAAATAACTTGACATATGCAGGAGCAAGATTAGTAGCAGAAACTGATGGGAATTCGCAACACCAACACCACAGCACAACCAACCCAAACAGAAAACCAAAACAGCAACCACCCAGAAATTCCTGAAGCCGAACCAAGTAAGAGACTCTGGGAAAACATATGGAGCAATCCGGTATCACACAACAAACATGCAACATGGCTCCAGGAAGTCAAGGAAGAAGAAACAGGGAGAATAAAAAACAAAGATTCACAGACATCACGACAGACACAGTCAGACACCAAACTAAAGAAAATGCCAAACTGGAAAGCCCCAGGTCCCCGATGAAGTCCATGGATACTGGCTCAAAAACTTCAAGGCCCTACACCCACGAATAGCAGAAACAACTAAACCAGCATTGTATCTCAAATCACCCATCCACCCAAATGGATGACCACAGGAAGAACATCCTTAGTACAAAAGACAAGAGTAAGGGAAATATAGCCAGTAACTACAGGCCTATCACCATGCCTACCAATAATGAGGAAGTTACTACCAGGTATCATCAGTGAAAGGCTATACAACTACCTAGAGGAGACAAACACCATTCCCCACCAACAGAAAGGCTGCAGAAGGAAGTGTAGGGGCACAAAAGACCAGCTCCTGATAGACAAAATGGTAATGAAGAACAGTAGGAGAAGGAAAACCAACCTAAGCATGGCATGGCTAGACTATAAGAAAGCCTTCGACATGATACCACACACATGGCTAATAAGAATGCCTGAAAATATATGGGGCAGAGGAAAATACCATCAGCCTACCTCAAAAATACAATGCGCAACTGGAATACAATACTTACAAGCTCTGGAATAAGACTAGCAGAGGTTAATATCAGGCGAGGGATCTTCCAGGGCGACTCACTGTCCCCACTACTCTTCGTAGTAGCCATGATTCCCATGACAAAAGTACTACAGAAGATGGATGCCGGGTACCAACTCAAGAAAACAAAGAGGCAACAGAATCAACCATCTGATGTTCATGGACGACATCAAGCTGTATGGTAAGAGCATCAAGGAAATAGATACCCTAATCCAGACTGTAAGGATTGTATCTGGGGACATCAGGATGGAGTTTGGAATAGAAAAATGCGCCTTAGTCAACATACAAAAAGGCAAAGTAACGAGAACTGAAGGGATAAAGCTACCGATGGGAGCAACATCAACACATAGATGAGACAGGATACAAATACCTGGGGAATAATGGAAGGAGGAGATATAAAACACCAAGAGATGAAGGACACGATCAGGAAAGAATATATGCAGATACTCAAGGCGATACTCAAGTCAAAACTCAACGCCGGAAATACGATAAAAGCCTAAAACTCATGGCAGTGCCAGTAATCAGATACAGCGCAATAGTCGAATGGACGAAGGCAGAACTCCGCAGCATAGATCAGAAAACCAGGAAACATATGACAATACACAAAGCACTACACCCAAGAGCAAATACGGACAGACTATACATAACACGAAAGGAAGGAGGGAGAGGACTACTAAGTATAGAGGACTGCGTCAACATCGAAACAGAGCACTGGGGCAATATCTGAAAACCAGTGAAGACGAGTGGCTAAAGAGTGCATGGGAAGAAGGACTAATAAAAGCAGACGAAGACCCAGAAATATACAGAGACAGGAGAAAGACAAAAAGAACAGAGGACTGGCACAACAAACCAATGCACGGACAATACATGAGACAGACTAAAGAAACTAGCCAGCGATGACAATTGGCAATAAGGCTACAGAGGGGGAGAGCTAAAGAAGGAAACTGAAGGAATGATAACAGCGGCACAAGATCAGGCCCTAAGAACCAAATATGTTCAAAGTACGATAGACGGAAATAACATCTCTCCCATATGTAGGAAGTGCAATACGAAAAGTGAAACCATAAACCATATAGCAAGTGAATAGCCCGGCACTTGCACAGAACCACCAGTACAAAAAGAGGCATGATTCAGTAGCAAAAGCCCTCAACCCTGGAAGCCTGTGCAAGAAACATCAGCTACCTTGCAGTAATAAGTGGTACGAGCACCAACCTGAAGGAGTAATAGAAAACGATCAGGCAAAGATCCTCTGGGACTATGGTATCAGAACGGATAGGGTGATACGTGCAAACAGACCAGACGTGACGTTGATTGACAAGGTCAAGAAGAAAGTATCACTCATTGTGTTCGCAATACCATGGGACAACCAGAGTTGAAGAGAAAGAGAGGGAAAAAAATTGGATAAGTATCAAGATCTGAAAATAGAAATAAGAAGGATATGGGATATGCCATGGAAATCGTACCCATAATCATAGGAGCACTAGGCACGATCCCAAGATCCCTGAAAAGGAATCTAGAAAAACTAGAGGCTGAAGTAGCTCCAGGACTCATGCAGAGAGTGTGATCCTAGAAACGGCACACATAGTAAGAAGAGTGATGGACTCCTAAGGAGGCAGGATGCAACCGGAACCCCACACTATAAATACCACCCAGTCGAATTGGAGGACAGTGATAGAGCAAAAAAAAAAAAAAAAATAATAATAATAACAATAATAATAATAATAATTGAAAAAGAAACCCACAAAATCACTTTGTAACTGTTTTTTACTTCTAAGTATTTACACTTGGTAAAACTAAATGTAAATACTTAGAAGTAAACAAGTTTACAAAGTGATTTTGTGGGTTTGTTTTCTTTTCAATCTTCAGTAAGAAAACTGAAAGAAGTTTTTGTTTGGTTAATAATAATAATAATAATAATAATAATAATAATAATAATAATAATAATAATAATAATAATCTCAAAGTTTAATTAATTTACTTTCTAGCTACATAGAGTAAATTGACGCAAACCTGCAGCTCTAAGTATTTCTAAATAGAGCATTGTTGAGAAGATAGCTTATAAAAAATGCCCTAAAATGAGGATAAATGACAAGATTATGAATATTTTAGTCATACAACTAACGCAACCACTGACCAGATGTCAACCACGAATTTCACTGTGGGCCAATTAATGAACCGTTTCTAAGAACAACTTCAAGTATTATTAATCGCAACTCTGACGGTGCCATTAATCTTGCTCTAATGAGTATCTACTTGACTCCACCAAAAGCGCAAGAGCACACAAGGCGTGATCCGACCTCCAGTGTAATCTACAGCCAAACAGAGCCTTGTTTCACCAACGAAAAATAGAATAAATACGATATATTTGACAAGAAATAATTTTTGTGTACTGTTTAACGTGCACATTATTTATTTTTTACGTTTTCATTCTAATAAATAAATGATAAAATATCCTGTCCTCAAATTCTTGTATCTTTAACTCAAGGCAAAACACCTTTTTGAGACATTTTTAGGCTTTTCCATAGGGGTTTCCTACCCCCCCACAATAACAATAACAACTAAAAAGTAGTTTGTAGGCTTACTCCCCGAGTAAGCGGAAACAAATGATGATACCCAAAATATTCTATTTTCTTTGAATGCACTACTGTGATTCAACTCATAGTCACAACCAGTATCACAGTGAATTCTTGCAGATACACAAGGTATTAAAAACTTTTGAGTTACACGTATAAAAAAGCTTATTTAAACGCTGAACATATATATATTAGTTATATTTGTGCATTATTTAATTCGTTCAAACAAATATTATTTAACATATACAATCATTTTAATGAACCAATTATTTAATTACTATTATTTACCAAAGATTTTTATAAAAACTAACTACAAATCTTGAGTTCTGTATTAAAACGAAAAATAATATATGAAAATTATTTTTCGTTTTAATATAGAACTCGTTTTAGCATAAGATGAAAAATATTGTTCATATATTTCTGCCATCTTAATGGCGAGCAGATCACAACTCAAATTCACCTTTATAAAAACAGACTACAAATCTTGAGTTGTGTATCAAAACGGAAAATAATGTTTCATATATTTCTGCCATCTTAATGCTGAGCAGATCACAACTCAAATTAATATATATATATATTTTTGCCGTGATAGAGGCTTCAAGGACGAATAACAAGACCACCTAAGGGCAACACCGATGTCCCATTACGCGTTTTAAACTTTCCTCTCCCGAGTTACTTGAAGGTCGAACCTTCTAGCAGAAGAAGCACTGCCAACCCAAGATAGGTTTTAAGGGGGTCGTCATCTTTCCTTGGGTCTAATGGCAGATAGGTTGCCAGTGCACGATAACACGACGACCTTTTCAGACAGGTGATCTACTGTATAAATCTAGCAGTTTTGCACGAGTAGTTTATTTAACTGCTTCGAGGGAATAATCTTAGTCATGCTAGTGGATGCCAAAGCATTTTCGCTTGCTCGGGGAGTAAGCCTACAAACTACTTTGTTGTTGGTGGTGTTGTGGGGGGTGGAAAGGTCTATGGAAAGCATTAAAACGCCTGAAAAAGGTGTTTCGCGTCGAGTTGAAAATACAGGAATTTTTAGGAAAAGGATATTTATGATTAATTTATTAGAATAAAAATAAAAAAAAAAATAATGTGCATGTTAAACTACAGAAAAATTATTTCTAATACAATACAGCATATTTATTTTAATTATCGTTGGTGAAACATCGCTCTATTAGACCGTAGATTTCACCACGGGCCCCAAGTTAGCTGGAGGTCGAGTCATGCCTTGTTACCTTTGGTTCGACTATGGAAGCAGTCACAATGGACTATTCCCTATTTAATCATTATAAACTGACATGCTTGTTTATGTTCTGTATGTTTCAGAAAAGTTACAGAACAGGTGAATCTTAACGAGCATATTTTCACTGAATGTGAGGTTCAGAATAAGTTACAAAAAAAAAAAAAAAAA
The DNA here is from genome assembly GCF_015104395.2 of Macrobrachium nipponense. Lineage (NCBI taxonomy): Eukaryota > Metazoa > Arthropoda > Malacostraca > Decapoda > Palaemonidae > Macrobrachium > Macrobrachium nipponense. The sequence goes on along the minus strand of NC_087218.1, from coordinate 3,288,555 downwards.
AAAAAAAAAAAAAAATTATTATTTTCGTTCAACTGCTTTTGAAAAGTGATAGGATTCTTCAACTTGCAAAACATGAAGGCATGCCTGAATAAAACTGTATAAAACCTGAAGGAACAAGGTGTGACATCAATTTCGTTCTAAATAAATAAACCCGACATTTTTTTCTGGCGGGTCTTCGTGTGTTCGATGCATTTTGACGATTCTTTTTGAGGCAAACCAAACCAATCACTTTTGTGTTCCCTGTAGGCATATATCAAGCAGTATGAGGACGAACCCAGTCGGAAACGAAGGATTTTGGGTGTAAACGACAAAACAAAAGCCACGAAATAGTACCAATAGAGAAGCATTTCCAACGGTATAAGGTTCATGCATATAATTACTGAAAATCACAAGGAAAATAAACAATATGTAAAGCGGGACACTCCATCCTACCTGACGGGTTGGTGAAAAGGGAGGTGGCGGGGGGAGTAGGGGGGGGGGGGGGGTTAGCTCTGCCTCACCTAAAGATTATGCTAAGCGCACCTACGAGTCAACTATTAAGTTAACCCTCGATAACCTCTCATGGGTCCAGTATCCTACCTGACAAGGCGGAGAGGGGGGGGGGGGTGGCTTTTCACTGCTCCAAGACTGCCCTGGAACCTACTTGTTCCTTGCATACACTTAGCATATCGTTCACATTAAGCTGGAAAGACCGCATACACTGCCTTATATCAGAAGTAAGCAAGTCTAACACACTGCTATACTTACTGAACGCAAGTGTAATTGGGTACACTGTCAGGCTGCTGCTCTGTGCAGAAAGCCGTTTAATGGAAAAGAAATTCACACATGGTTTGTCAGAGACATGATTCCAGATATGGAGAGATTCCCATACCTCGTCAGGTGCATTTTCTTAAAGTTCCCTTAATAGCTCTGACGGAAAACCTATCAGCATGACGTTTTGCCTTTTCAATAAGTTTCTATAGAATGTAGTTATACTATAATTTACGAGTGTCTCGGCATAATGAGAAATCTTTCAAGGCATTCTGGGATCGAATTGTTTAGTTGGTAACAGCAAATGAAATCTAGAAACACCCCCAAGACTTAACCGTTAGAATTTTTGAAGTCTTTAAGTATTCCCTTGACAAAGGCGACTTTAATTTGTAAGCAATTAAATTCTATGAGTGTGCGTATGTATGGGCACCGTTAGTTCAACGCAGCTGCCAGATGTCACCCTTAAAAGACTTTGTTTTCCTGCTTAGATTATTTCTCCAAGTAGTGAATAAAAAGGCAGAAAATATGATGAATAATTATAAAATGCAAGCACGTCATATTTTCTAATTTACTGGCTGAATCAGGATGTCTTTACCTGACGACTAAAAGTTACAATGGCTCCAAGATTAAGCGGAGAAGTAAGAACACCACTCATCGCGCGAACGACGTCTGGAAGTAAATCTACATCAAATGTGACCCGTTTATTTCAATATGTTGCTATTTGGAATGAGAAATAAATAACTAAATAAATAAACAACCTTTTCCTAATCATTTCTTGTTATGTACTTGAACGCTATTTTACATGAGATCGTTAAATATTGGTTGGTAGGAACTTGACAATGCATTGTTCTTCGTACCAGAACAGTGGTTCGAGAGGAGATGCTACCGAAAGTTGTCATGACGGGCGGGCACGCTGAAGTAGGTCCACTTGGGTAGTTAACGGTTTACGAAACCTAAGGATTTGGTTAATGGGCTACTTTTTCATTCACAACTGTGCCTCCCATTCATCCGGGGAAATTTATATGGCTATTTGCGAGACGATTGAGAGGAGCCATCTCTCTCTCTCTCTCTCTCTCTCTCTCTCTCTCTCTCTCTCTCTCTCTCTTAAATAACGTTAGATTTAATCCTCAGCAATCATGTTCAAGAAACGTTTAACAATGTATTGTTTTCTTCATGTTTAATTGCTTATTTAAAAGCCATTAAACTTAAGAAAGCAATTAAATATTCCCAAAGCAATCGAAGTTATACATTAACACACCAACAACCACATATGATATATATACAAATATATTACATATACATACATATATAGGATCATGTCAAGCCTAGGGAAACCACTATTTTTCAAGACAATATTATACCACATGATTTATATATATATATATATATATATATATATATAATATATATATATATATATCATATATATCATATACTATATATGTACATATATCCGTACATCTTCAAGTAACTGCATTACAGTATATAAATGTTCAGATGGCTCTCCACCAGAACATGACAATTAACATTTTTAACGTTTCTAGAAACAAAATTAAAGGGAGAAGAGCCACACTGGAAGGTGGTCCCACGAGCGAGAGGGAGATTCAGAAAAGAAGGAAGGAAGGAAGGAAGGAAGGAAGGAAGGAGGGAAGGAAGGAAGGAAGGAAGGAAAGCAGAGCAGCAGCGGTGGCCCTAGTTCCAAATAGAAGAGAGATAACCCCACTTAACCAGAAGCCTTCAAGTGAGAAGAATGGAAGACCCACTCCAATTCAGAGGCGGAAAGATGGAATATCGGGCAACGACAGAATCCACGATATTCCTAAGGAATTTTGGCTAAATTCTATTTTATTGTTTTCTATATCCCGACTTTAACAAACGAAAGATTCATTTATTAAAAGCGGTTATAATCAAGCTCCCATTTTATTCAAGGATAAATGTGGATCTTTCATAGATAGTGACCCGGAAGGGTTTTAACCCGGTATGTGTCCCACCTGCGGCGTGTTACTACAGGCAAATGGAGATTATTTTTTTAACCCGTATGTGTCCACCTTTGCGGCGTGTTTACTACAAGGCCAATGGAGATGTATTTTTTTTTAACGGTTATGTCCCACTTACCTTTGCGGCGTGTTTACTACAAGGCCAATGGAGATTTATTTTTTTAACCCGGTATGTATCCACCTTTGCGGCGTGTTTACTACAAGGCCAATGGAGATTTATTTTTTTAACCCAGTATGTATCCACCTTTGCGGCGTGTTTACTACAAGGCCAATGGAGATTTTTTGTTTAATTTTTTTAACCCAGTATGACCATTTGCGGCGAGTTTACACAAGGCCAATGGAGATTTATTTTTTTTAACCCGGTTAGGGAATCCACCTTTGCGCGTGTTTACTTTACAGCAATGGAGATTTTTTTTTTTTAACCCGGAACGCAATCCCCTGAGGAGGTTTACTAACCCAAAGGCCAATGGAGATTTATTTTTTTAACCCAGTATGTGTCCACCTTTGTGGCGTGTTTACTGCAAGACCATTGAGATATATTTTTTTAACCCAGTATGTATCCACCTTTGCGACATGTTTAGTACAAGGCCGTTGGAGATTTTAACCCAGTATCTATCCACCTTTGCAGCCTGTTTACTACAAGACCGTTGGAATTCATTTTTAAACCGAGTATGTATCCACCTTTGCAGTGTATTTAATACAAGCCTGTTGGAGATTTATTTTTTAACCCGGTATGTATCCACCTTTGCGGTTTGTTCACTACAAGACTGTTGGGGATGACCGTAAAAACATAAACAAAAGACTGTAAATTTCATAAAAGATAATAACCCCCCCCAAAAGAAATATTAGTTCCAGATAACGACCCTCGAACGATGCCGGGGTTCACTATCTAAGGAAGACCGAAAAAATTTTTATGACGTTTCTGTCAGTGATCGACTTCAGGCTTTGCAATACCAATGGCCAACTTACTCAAGATTTCCTATGCAGCTTTATTTTTTTTAAGAAACATTACTTTAAAACAGTGAGCTCCCTAACTATAATGAGCCGCCTTCACCTAGACTTAATGAAGTTTAAAGAACACTTACGAGTTAGTATTCGAGGGAATGTAACATAAAAGATCCATAAATTAGTGGCCACTTTCTTCTTCACGGTTTGGTGAAAAACCTGCAGAGAAATTGAGAAAAATGCTGAGGAATCCTTTGTGCTATATTATTTCAACTTAGCTGGGCTGGCAATCAAAGCCATAGATTTTTCTTTCTGTGGAAGAGGAAGGAAACGGCAGTGAAATAGGAAGCACTTAGAACTTGCTCCAGCATCATGGGTCCCGTTTGATATTAATTTCGAAGCTGTCTCCGAAATTGAGAATTAATGCAAGCTCAAAGTGCGGACAGCGGTGTGGAGTTGGAATAAATTAAACGAACAGTTGTGCAACAGTCTCACATCCTACAAAAAGGGTCAAAATAGGAAATAGAGTTTATAAACTCGCCTCTCTCTCTCTCTCTCTCTCTCTCTCTCTCTCTCTCTCTCTCTTTGTATATGCGTATTAATGCATACACGTTTGTATAGTACATATACAATACGATTCTTTTAAAAAATCATTATTGCAGTATGTAATAAACGATACAAATTATGATATGAGAAACAAAATTAAATCAAACTTCCAGGAAAAACCGATGGCACTGAAAATCAAAGAACAAACCCCCCCCACCAAAAAAAAAAATGTACATGAAAGTATGTTGTAAATTTTAACATCTGCTATGTCTACGAGCCAAACCATAGTGATAATTTCACCTTTTATGACATGTACAAGTTCTAATGTTTTTAGGGGTGAAATCTGCATTTTAAGAAAATTCACTAATGCAAGATGCTTTCCTCAATTTGGAATGGACGTCATGATTCCTTTGTTTATTTGTGTATTGAGGAAAAAATATTGAGGTATAATTTACACGAACGTACTTCTTAGGATGATAAATTTTGAGCAGGGGTCAAAATGTCAGACCTGCACCATATTGATATATAACAGACACATATGTGGAGACAATAATAATACTATCATTTAAAGTTCCTCGTCGAACGAGTCGGTTACGTGCTCGTCTACAGATCTCAGGGTCTGGGATCGATTCCCCGCTCTGCCAACAAGGAATCAGAGTCATTTATTTCTGGTGATAGAAATTCATTTCTCGATGTGGTTTGGATCCCACAGTAAGCTATAGGGCTCGTTGCTAAGTAACCAACTGGTTCCTAGCCACGTAAATATATCCAATCCTTCGAGCCAGCCCTAGGAGAGCTGTTAATCAGCTCAGTGGTCTGGTTAAACTAAGATATACTTAACTTTCATTTTCAGTTCATATGCCCCAAATTAACGTAGAACTACTCGGCATGTACGACAAGGGCTCGGTTTCAGCTACTAAATGGAAAAATTGTCCTTTAGATACAAAGGAGAGTGGTTTGCACTTGTATGCTAGCCCAAAGGGAACTGTTCATAATGTGAATGCTTCTGCAAACGTTAATCTGATGTAACTATGCACATAAACTACCCTTTGCCTGTTCACACCCATATCAAATATAGACGGGTAATTTATATAGTTAGTATTGTATGGTTATGAATGACTAAACAGAGACTGACTGACATTGCAATTAACTAATAAAACCAAATGGTTCAAGTTATCGGTCTTTCTCAGCTTCCCAGGGTTTTAAAACCTCGTATGTCAAATAGCATCACTGCCATTTCTACTTTTTTTTACATAAAAAAAAAATTTTACATAAAAAAAATTTCATGCTGACTTTTCAATACCACGTCCCCAAGACCAACCTTCACTCTTACAGGGCTTACCACAAAACTTAGTCAGTTCTCATTCGAATATCCCTGGTTGTAAACGCAGCCTGACGGCAGTTAATTAATATTACTCTCAGGATCGCTTCTTTCTTTGGCATACCGTGTAGCAGAAGTGATTTATTTAGGAGAGAATTCATTTCTTCTACCGTAAGCTCTTGAATCTTAATCTAAATAAACTAAGGTACGCCCATACTCCCTCTCTGGTTGAACAAACATGAGCAAACGTACATTTCATTGGTTTAATGCGATACAAACATAACTTGGACGAGATGAGATGACTTCACTGGCATTATGAGATGCGAAAGCAGCTTCTGAAGAGCCTCTATGAACAAGAACTATATATACTCTGTTTTTTTCCATCTGTCCATCCGCCTGTGGTATTTTCGCATGGTAACACTGCGTCCCGGGCTTTAAATAGTTACGCTATGTGTAAGTTTTAGGTAAATAAAAGGATATCTGGGTGTACATTTGCAACTGAAAAGTGTTTTAATAATTTACTGTATGCGAATTACACCGTTAATATTCGAAATAGGATATTATTTAAAGCTCGGGACGCAGTGTTACCATGCGCAAACAGCACAGGCAGATGGACAGATGAACAAAAAACAGAGTATAGTAGAGCAACTATTTAGAAGGAAACGACGAGAAGAATGTGAAGTACAAACCATTTCGCACACTTCTGATGCTGTTAAAATTCGAGCATTACTTGCATAGAATCTTATTTCTATATACATTTCATTCATAAAGCTTTGTAACAAATCGTCATGCTTTGAAAATAAAGAATCAACCGACTCTTTGCATATATTATGTTGGGATACTGCCAAGACTAGAATGAGTACTTAATGACCAATAATCTAGAAATGAGAGAGAATCAAAATTGACCAGGGAGAAGGAAATAAACCATCTATTAAAAATCTAGATAAGAGATGGTTGAAAGATACTGATAAAAACGAGTCATTTTGTCGATTGATATACTCGTAAGCAACGAACTCGCTGATGCAGCAGAGAAAAGAGCTAATTTAGTTATATAGAAACCGTTAACTTACATAATAAAATATTTTGCCAGCGGAAGAAAGATATTACAATACTGTCAGCACGTAACAGGTACCTCGTAGATTGTGCCAAACGGAATCCTTTTTGATCTCGAAGCGAAGACGAAGGCAAAGCAAGTTAACTAAAGCAAACAAGCAAACAAACAGTATGGTTGCGTGCTGATTAACTTGGATAAGCTTTATCAATAGCTTTCGCCCATTGGGAACTTGTAAAAGTATTAATATAAATTAAATAACAAGAAATACAGGCAACTGATGTTATATAAAGAATTTCCTATTTAAAGTTGATAACACTGATTAGTGGTTATCACCACTGGGCTATTTCTAACACCGAACTCGGCGATGCTGCCTTTATCTCTCCTTCACAATAACTGCTCGAGTATATATCACTACTCTCTTAGACTGGGAAAACAGTGCATATAGCATCTGTAAAAACATCCCCTCAATTAGGGGTTGAAACCCCCCAAAAGCAACTGCAAATCATTTTCCAAGACAGGATCTGTCGAATGCTATGTTGTACTACATACACATCAGATGTATTTCCGTCTGGAAGGTGAATTTATAAAATCAGTTCCTACAACGAAATATATAAATATACTGTGTCTGCTTTTATGATAAAAAAGTTCAGAGCTCAAATGGATGTTCCTAGAGTAGTTACAACAGATATACAACACTGCTGTATCATCGTGTGCCAACTGAACTGGAGATTTCAACTGAGTTCATCGACGTCGTTATGCTAGATAAATCCAATAGTAATGTATATATCTATTTACACGGCACCCACTCCTCCCCTCAGAAGAAGAGGAGGAGGAGGAGAAGGAGGAGGAGGAGGAGGAGGAGGGCATCGACTGTGGTCAGCAACAACCGGACATATATACAAAGCCGCAGAGAGGGAGCTCAGTCTTGGAGTATATATTGAAGTCCCCCAACGCAGAAACCCTTGACGCTCAAAGGCACTTGAAGATTGATGAACTTATTGTTCCAACTGAGCTGCACATGGCCAAGCAAGCACTTATAAACACAAATAAACACAGGATGGAAGACCGACACACACGTATATACCGAGAGTGCAAATGTTCTTTCCACGCAAAGCTACAATGTGCGGTAACCCGACACCGCAGATCCTATTTCTCAAGTGTTTGTCTAATGGTCTCCTATTTCCCATTTCAAGGATTCCTTTCCTCTCCTGCAACAAACGATGAAGTGAGATGTTTGGTTCGTCTTCTGCGCACTGGAAAGGAGAATGCCTACGTTCCTCATTTAGCGCGAGAGATGGGCAAAGCCGTTTATCAACTGGCACTCGTGCAGACATCTATGAATGTCTTTTTACTGTAATACAACAATAGAATATGAAGACAAAAGGACCATAAAACACCATTTGAACGTTGCAACCATATATTTCGAGCACTTCCTTCTGTGCTACTGGTCACTGGTAAAATATGGACATGGATGTCTTACAAGAGCATATATACTTACTGCCACACCTACATATGTTTTGTATATATACTCTTGTAAGACATCCTATGTCCATATTTCACTAGTGATCAGGAGCACAGACGGAAATGCTCGAAATATATGGTTGTAACGTTCAAATAGTGGTTTATGGGTCCTGTATGTATGTATGTATATATATATATATATATATAGATATATATATATATATATATATATATATATATTACACATATACATATATATTCTTTTCTGTATAAAAACATGATACATAGAAATCACTTTGAACGGATTGCGTTTACCTAGATTTTTCCTCTATTTGTTTGCACAGATAGATTTTATACTCGGCTTTACCTCCTTCTATGGAACAACATAATAAGGAACAATATACTAAAATGTATTAGGTCATGAATCAAGATTTGGCGATGAACTATATCTAAAAGGTTTCGAAGATACAAGAATACTGTTTTAAACAGGATATCAGGAGTCAACTGAAAAGATAAGAGGAGACAGGATATTTTAATATAAATTCATGGAAGATGTGCATGAGATAGTGATGAAGGCGAAGATAGTATGCCTACTTGGGTACGAACAATGAGGTGGGAGGCTAGAGAGTGGAGATTTGTGGAAGTGAAGGCACAGGAAAAACACGAATTTCACAGGGACCTTTCGCGTCGCACAGCACCGGAGACGATGATTATGATGATATTTATACCGTTACGTGACGTGCAAAGAATGCTGAGGAATTCACACAGTACATTGGGTCCTGACAGATCTCTTGAAATGAAGCAATGTCTAGAGGCTAGCAGCCTATTATAGGCTATTGAGATGGCTCTTTGTCTCTCTGGCCTCAGATCTTAAAAACTACTGATTCTAGAGGGCTACAAATTGGTATATTGATCATCCACCATCCAATCATCAAACATACCGAACTTCAGTCCTCTAACCTTAGTAGTTTTTATTTTAATTAAGATTAAGTTTAGCCATGGATCGTGCAGCGGAGCCAGTCGCCGACTCATATTCACATGACCGCATCTAGAAAGCAACTGAGGGAGCGGCGGAACGCTACCCGGTCATGGCTGAGAGTTTCATACAGCATTTATATGCTGTACAGAAAACTCGATTGCGGCGTAGAAACTTCGGAGCATTATTTACTTTTTGTTTTGTTTGTTTCTCGACTGAAAATATCTTATCTACCTACCAAATTTCCAAGGGCACAGGCAACACTCCTTTTCCAGAATCTCTGAAGTTTATAATGTCGGTGTTGTACTTTATGTTCCTCATCACAAATAATATATTTCTATACTCTGTTTTTTTCCATCTGTCCATCCGGCTGTGGTGTATGCGTATGGTAACACTGCGTCCCGGGCTTTAGATAGTTACATTCAGCTTCCATTCAACAATAATATTATCCTATTTCGAATATTAACGGTGTAATTAGCATACAGTAATTTATTAAAACACTTTTCAGCTGCAAATGTACACCCAGATATCTTTTTATTTACCTAAAACTTACACATAGCGTAACTGTTTAAAGCCCGGGACGCAGTGTTACCATGCGAAAACACCACAGGCGGATGGACAGATGGAAAAAAACAGAGTATAGGTATTTTCATTTCCATCGAAGGATTACGACAGTCAATAAGCGGATTCCGGGTTCACATTCATAAGAAAAATGATAAACTTCCTCCCTCTTGGAATGTTCCGTTTCAATTTGTTTCCTCTGATATTTCATTCTGTTCTTAGGAAAGAGAGAATCTAATCCTAAAGAATTATGGAAATGGATGGACGTGGTTCAGTAATAACGACTGTCAGCTGATACAGTTTGCTGCTCAAATTCAACAAAAGGCTGAATGAAAGTCAAATAAAAAAATAAAATTAAAAGCGATGATTGTGTAATTTGACGCGATTGTATAGGAGTCATGGTCATGATTATTTATAGCTAGATGTGATTCGATTTTCTAAAAAAAAAAAAAAATCTATAGGTATTTAAAATTTATTTTACACCAAATTTCCATTTCTCGAAAAATTCACGATGCTGCTGAAAACGAACACAAAAAAATATTCTCCACAACTATTTCGCTCACAGAGAAATATGGAGACCAAAATAATAATATAATAATATCCTAAATTCAGGAACAGAGACATATATAAAACTAAAACCAAGAATGACTGGGTATCTCACTTTACGCATAAATATGCATATCCTCTCACGCTCAATATACCTCTTCACAGAGCTCGTGGTTTCTTTAAAATAATTGATCATAGAACAAAGTACGTCTTCAATCGTTCTTTCAATTGTAGAGATTTTTTTCTTTATATTTTATCTTGGATGTACAGTCACTCATATAAGTTCATGGATGTCCGGGTGTCTGCGAGAGAGTTCCATTTCACCCCTTTCTGGATGACAGGTGTCTGGGAGTGCGAAACTGGCCAAATGTTCAACGACCTAACTCTGCTGTAGAAAGTCTCAGTGTGTGCCCGTCTTACGTCACTATAAAGACCCGTCGTCCAGAAAGGGGTTGGATGGAATTCAACTTTTTGCCCGGAGACATCCATGAATGACTAAACCTGCTTGACTGTTCTCTTATTCAATGATCAATCAGTTTCGGTTTGAACGAAGTTCATTACAAATACCACATAAAATGAACAAGTAATTTGTTACAACAGCCTGAAATTAACGTCACACTCAAGCGAGTGTTACCAATTCCTAACAGAATGTTATCCCACTCATTATTTTACCAGTCGAGGCAATATTTACTGGTACCTAACAGATCTGGAGTCACTTCCCGATCCTCTCGTTTTCCTCACTCATATGTCTTATATATTATCATTTTCCCCACTCATATGTCTTATATTCTCTTGTTTTTCCCACTCATATATATGTCTTATATCCTCTCATATCCCCCACTCATATGTCTTCTATCCTCTCGTTTCCCCCCTCGTATGTCTTCTGTCCTCTCATTTCCTCCACTCATAAGTGTTCTTTCCTCTTGTTCCCCCCACTCGAATGTCTTCTATCCTCTCGTTTCCCCCACTCATAAGGCTTCTATCCTCTTGTTTCCCCCACTCGTATGTCTTCTATCCTCTCATTTCCCCCACTCGTATGTCTTCTATCCTTTCGCTTCCCAACTCATATGTCTTCTATCCCCTCATTTCCCCCACTCGTATGTCTTTGAACCTCTCGTTTCCCCCACTCGTATGTCTTCTATCCTCTCGTTTCACCCACTAATATTTCTTCTATCCTCTCGTTTCCCCCACTCGTATGGCTTCTATCCTCTCGTTTCCCCCACTCGTATGGCTTCTATCCTCTCATTTCCCCACTTGTATGTCTTCTATCCTTTCGCTTCCCAACTCATATGTCTTCTATCCCCTCATTTCCCCCCCTCGTATGTCTTTGAACCTCTCGTTTCCCCCACTCGTATGTCTTCTATCCTCTCGTTTCACCCACTAATATTTCTTCTATCCTCTCGTTTCCCCCACTCGTATGTCTTCTATCCTCTCGTTTCCCCCGCTCGTATGTCTTCTATCCTCTCACTTCCCAACTCGCATGTCTTCTATCCCTTCGTTTCCACCACTCGTATGTTTTCTATCCTCTTGTTTACCCCACTCATATGTCTTCTATCCTCTCGATTCCCCCACTCGTATATCTTCTATCCTCTCGTTTCCCCCACTCATATGTCTTCTATCATCTCGTTTCCTCCACTCGTATGTCTTCTATCTTCTCATTTCCCCCACTCGTATGTCTTCTATCCTCTCGCTTCCCCCACTCGTATGTCTTCTATCCTCTCACTTCCTCCACTCTTATGTCTTCTATTCTCTCATTTCCCCCACTCGTATGTCTTCTATCCTCTCGCTTCCTCCACTTGTATGTCTTCTATCCTCTCGTTTCCCCCACTCATATGGCTTCTATCCTCTCGCTTCCCCCACTTGTATGTCTTCTATGTTCTCACTTCCTCCACTCATAGGTCTTCTATCCTCTCGCTTCCTCCACTCGTATGTCTTCTATCCTCTCGCTTCCCCCACTCGTATGTCTTCTATCCCCTCTCACTTCCTCCACTTGTATGTTTTCTATCCTCTCGTTTCTCCCACTCGTATGTCTCCTATCCTCTTGCTTCCCCACTTGTATGTCTTCTATCCTCTCACTGCCTCCACTCGTATGTCTTCTATTCTCTTGTTTCCCCCACTCATATGTCTTCTATCCTCTCGTTTCCCCTACTCATATGTCTTCTATCCTCTCGCTTCCTCCACTCATATGTCTTCTATCCTCTCATTTCCCCCACTCGTATGCATTCTATCTTCTTGCTTCCCCCACTTGTAAGTCTTCTATCCTCTTGCTTCCTCCACTCGTATGTCTTCTATTCTCTCATTTCACCAACTCATATGTCTTCTATCCTCTCGCTTCCCCCCTCACATGTCTTCTATCCTCTTGTTTCCCCCACACGTATGTCTTCTATTCTCTTGTTTCCCCCACTCATATGTCTTCTATCCTCTTGTCTCCCAAATTCGTATGTCTTCTATCCTCCCATTTCCCTCACTCATATGTGTTCTATCCTCTTGTTTCCCCCATTCGTATGTCTTATATCCTCCCATTTCCCCACTCATATGTCTTCTATCCTCTCGTTTCCCCCACTCGTATGTCTTCTATCCTCTCATTTCCCCCACTCGTATGTCTTCTATCTCTCGTTTCCCCCACTCGTATGTCTTCTATCCTCTCGTTTCCCCACTCATATGTCTTATATCCTCTCGCTTCCCCCACTCATATGTCTTATATCCTCTCGTATGTCTTCTACCCTATCATTTCCCCCACTCGTATGTCTTACATCCTCCCGTTTCCCAACTCACATGTCTTATATCCTCTCGTTTCCCCCACTCATATGTCTTCTATCCTCTAGTTTCCCCCACTCGTATGTCTTCTATCCTCCCATTTCCCAACTCATATGTCTTATATCCTCTCGTTTCCCCCACTCATATGTCTTCTATCCTCTCGTTTCCCCCACTCGTATGTCTTATATCCTTCCTTTTCCCCACTCATATGTCTTATATCCTCTCGTTTCCCCACTCGTATGTCTTCTATTCTCTCGTTTCCCCACTCGTATGTCTTCTATTCTCTCGTTTCCCCACTCGTATGTCTTCTATCCTCTCGTTTCCCCAATCATATGTCTTCTATTCTCTCGTTTCCCCACTCATATGTCTTCTATTCTATCGTTTCCCCACTCATATGTCTTCTATTCTCTCGTTTCCCCAACTCATATGTCTTCTATCCTCTCGTTTCCCCCACTCATATGTCTTCAATCCTCTCGTTTCCCCCACTCATATGTCTTCTATCCTCTCGTTTCCCCCACTCATTTGTCTTCTATTCTCTCGTTTCCCCACTCGTATGTCTTCTATCCTCCCGTTTCCCCACTCATATGTCTTCTATCCTCCCGTTTCCCCACTCATATGTCTTCTATCCTCCCGTTTCCCCACTCATATGTCTTCTATCCTCCCGTTTCCCCACTCATATGTCTTCTATCCTCCCGTTTCCCCACTCATATGTCTTCTATCCTCCCGTTTTCCCCACTCATATGTCTTCTATTCTCTCCTTTCCCCACTCATATGTCTTCTATCCTCCCGTTTCCCCACTCATATGTCTTCTATCCTCTCGTTTCCCCACTCATATGTCTTCTATCCTCCCGTTTCCCCACTCATATGTCTTCTATCCTCCCGTTTCCCCACTCATATGTCTTCTATCCTCCCGTTTTCCCACTCATATGTCTTATATCCTCTCGTTTCCCCACTCATATGTCTTCTATTCTCTCCTTTCCCACTCATATGTCTTCTATCCTCCCGTTTCCCTCACTCGTATGTCTTCTATCCTATCGTTTCACAAATCATATGTCTTCTATCCTCTCGTTTCCCCACTCATATGTCTTCTATCCTCCCGTTTCCCCACTCATATGTCTTCTATCCTCCCGTTTCCCCACTCATATGTCTTCTATTCTCTCCTTTCCCCACTCATATGTCTTCTATCCTCCCGTTTCCCCACTCATATGTCTTCTATCCTCCCGTTTTCCCACTCATATGTCTTCTATCCTCCCGTTTTCCCACTCATATGTCTTCTATCCTCCCGTTTTCCCACTCATATGTCTTCTATCCTCCCGTTTTCCCAACCCCTCAATATGTCTTCTATTTCTCTCCTCCTCCCAATTCATATGTCTTCTATCCTCCCGTTTCCCCACTCATATGTCTTCTATCCTCCCGTTTTCCCACTCATATGTCTTCTATCCTCCCGTTTTCCCACTCATATGTCTTCTATCCTCCCGTTTCCCCACTCATATGTCTTCTATCCTCCCGTTTCCCCACTCATATGTCTTCTATCCTCTCGTTTCCCCACTCATATGTCTTATATCCTCCCATTATCCCATCATATGTCTTCTATCCTCCCGTTTCCCCACTCATATGTCTTCTATCCTCCCGTTTCCCCATCGATAGTCTTCTATCCTCCCGTTTTCCAACTCATATGTCTTCTATCCTCCCGTTTTCCCACTCATATGTCTTCTATCCTCCGTTTCCCCACTCATAATGTTTCCTATACCTCCGTTTCCGGTTCCCCACTCATATGTCTTCTATCCTCCCGTTTTTTTTTTTTTTCCATCATATGTCTTCTATCCTCCCGTTTTCCCACTCATATGTCTTCTATCCTCCCGTTTCCCCACTCATATGTCTTCTATCCTCCCGTTTCCCCACTCATATGTCTTCTATCCTCCCGGTTTTCCCACTCATATGTCTTCTATCCTCCCGTTTTACCATCATATGTCTTCTATTCTCTCCTCTCCACTATGTCTTCTATCCTCTCCGTTTTTCCCCACTCATATGTCTTCTATCCTCCCACCCGTTTTCCCCCCACTCATATGTCTTATATCCTCCGTTTCCCCATCATATGTCTTCACCCTCCCGTTTTCCACTCAATATGTCTTCTATCCTCCCGTTTCCCCACTCATATGTCTTCTATCCTCCCGTTTCCCCACTCATATGTCTTCTATTCTCCCGTTTTCCCACTCATATGTCTTCTATCCTCCCGTTTCCCCACTCATATGTCTTCTATCCTCCCTTTCCCCACTCATATGTGCTTCTATCTCCTTTTCCCCACTCAAAGTCTTATATCCTTTCCCGTTTCCCCACTCATATGTCTTCTATCCTCTCCTTTCCCCACTCATATGTCTTCTATCCTCCCGTTTCCCCACTCATATGTCTTCTATTCTCTCCTTTCCCCACTCATATGTCTTCTATCCTCCCGTTCCCCACTAAGTCTTCTATTTCTCCTTTCCCCTTTAACTATTGTCTTATATCCTCCGTTTCCCACTCATATGTCTATATCTCCCGTTTAACCACTCATATGTCTTCTATCCTCCTGTTTTCCCACTCATTTGCTTCTATGTCTCTTTCCCCATCATATGTCTTCTATACTCCGTTTCCCCAATCATATGTTTTTTTATATCCTCTGTTTCCCCACTCATATGTCCTTTTCTATCCTCCCAGGTCCCCACATAAATGTTTCCCCTATCTCCCGTGTCCCCACTCATATGTCTCTCCTTTTTTTTTTTTTTCCCATTTTTCCCCACTCATATGTTTATCTCTTCCTCTCCCGTTTCTTCACTCCCATATGTCTTCTTTATCCCCTTTCTCGTTTACCCCAGCATCATGTCTTCTATCCTCCCGTTTTCCCCACTCATATGTCTCTATATCGGTTTCCCAACCACTAATGTCTATCCTCCCGTTTCCCACTAATATGTCTTCTATCCTCCCGTTTTCCACTCATATGTCTTCTATCTCTTCCTTTCCCCACTCATATGTCTTTCTATACTCCCTCCGTTTCCCCACTCATATGTTTCATCTCCCGTTTCCCACTCCTATGTTTCTCCCCTACCTCGTTTCCCCACTCATGTCTTCTATCCCTCTCGTTTCCCCACTCATATATTCTATCCTCCCGTTTCCCCACACTCATATGTCTTATATCCTCCCGTCCCGTTTCCCCACTCATATGTTTCTTCTATCTGTCCCGTTCCCCACTCATGATGTCTTCCCCTATCGTTTCTCCCCTTTCTCATATGTCTTCTATCATCCCGTTTTTCCCCCCACTATTCTTCTACCCTCCGTTTCCCCACTCATATGTCTTCTATCCTCCCGTTTCCCCATCTATGTCTTCTATCTCCTTTTCCCATCATATGTCTTCATCCTCCCGTTTCCCCACTCATATGTCTTCTATCTCGTTTCCCCACTCTATGTTCTATCTCCCGTTTCCCCATCATATGTCCATCCTACCCTGTTTCTCTATGTCTTCTATCATCGTTCTATCCCTACTCATAGTCTTCTATTCTCTCCTTTCCCCACTCGTATGTATTCTATCTCTTTCGCTTCCTTCCACTGTAGTATTCTATCTATCGCCCTTTCCCACTCATATGCTTCTATCCTACTCGCTTCATCCCCCACTGTATGTCTTCTATGTTCCTCACTTCGTCCACTCATAGTCTTCTATTCCTCTCGGCTATCCTCCACTAGTATGTCTTCCTATCCTCTCGCTTCCCCCACTCGTATGTCTTCTATCCCCTCTCAATTTCCTCACTGGATGTTTTCTATTCTATAGTTTCTCCACTGTACTCTCCTATCCTCTTGCTTCACCACTTGTATGTCTTCTATCCTCTACTGACTCACTAGTATGTCTTCTATTCTCTTGTTTCCCCAATCATATGTATTCTATCCTCTGTTCCCCTAATCATATGTCTTCTATCCTCTCGCTTTCTCCACTCATATGTCTTCTATCCTCTCATTTCCCCACTCGTATGCATTCCTATCTTCTTTGATTCCCCCACTTGTAAGTCTTATATCCTCTGCTTCATCCCTCGATGCTTCTATTCCTCTCTTTCCCCAATCCTATGTCTTCTATCCTCCCGCTCCCCACTCATAGTTTTCTATCCTTCCATTTTCCCCAATCATATGTCTTATATCCTCCCGTTTCAACAATTCAATGTCTTCTATCCTCCGTTTCCCCAATTAATATGTCTGCTACTCCTCAAGTTTCCACCACTCATAGGTCTTCTATCCTTGTTACCCCAATCAATGTTCTTCACCTCCATTGTCCCACTCATATGTTTCTATCTCCCGTTATTCCCCATAATAGTCTTCTATCCTCACGTTTCCCCACTTCGTATGTTCTTCTATCCTCCCGTTTCCAACCATAGTTTATCATTCCTCCCGTTTTCCCACTCATATGTACGTCTATCCACCGTTTCCCCACTCATTAGGTATTCTTATCCCCCGTTGCCCAATCATGATGTATTTATCCTCCAGTTTCAATCATATGCTCTATTTCCCTGTTTTCCCACGCATATGTCTTCTTATCTCCGTTCCCATCATATGTCTTCTATCTCCCGTTCCCACTCATATGTCTTCTATCCTACCGTTTCTCCACTTCATAATGTTCTTCTACCTCTCGTTTTACACTCGATCATGTTTCTATCTTCCTTTCTCCACTCATATGTCTTATATCTCTGTTCCCCAATTCATATGTCTTCTATCCCGTTTTCACACAATATGTATTATATCCTCCGTTTCCCCACTCATATGTCTTCTATCCTCCCGTTCCCCACTCATATGTCTTCTATCTCCGTTTCCCACTCATATGGTCTTCTATCCTCCAGTTTCCCCACCAATGTCTTCTATCTCCCGTTTTCCCACTCATAGTCTTCTCTCCTCCCGTTTCCCCAATCATAGGTATTCTATCTCCCTTTTCCACTCACTGTCTTCTATCTCTAACCTTTCCCCACTCATATGTCTTCTATCCTCCCGTTTCCCCACTCATATCGTCTTTTATCTCTCATCCCCACTCATATGTTCTTCTATACCTCCCGTTTCCCAACTCATATGTCGTATATGCTCTCCTTTCCCCACGCATATGTTTATAGCCTCCACGTTTCCCCACTCCTATGTTTCTATCTCTCCTTTCCCCACTTACATGTGTATTACCTCTCGTTTCCCAATCATAGTCTTATATCCTCCCGTTTACCCACTCATATGTCTTTATCCTCCTGGTTTTCCCACTCATTTGTCTGATATTGTCTCTTTCCCCACTCATCTGTCTCTATCCTCCCGTTTCCCACTCATAGTCTTTCTATCTTCGTTCCCACCATATGTCTTCTATCCTACCGTTTCCCCAATCATATGTATTTCTACCTCCCGTTCCCACTCATATGTCTTCTATCCTCCCGTTTCCCACTCAATGTCTTCTATATCTCCTTTCCCCAATCATATGTTTTCATACTCCCGTTTACCACTTCATATTCTTCTATCCTCCCCGTTTCCCACTCATATGTCCTCTATCTCTCGTTTCCCCATCAATGTCTCTATCCTCCCGTCCCACTTCATATGTCTTTTCCTCCGTTCCCCATCATATGTATTCTATCCTCCCGTGTTCCCATCATATGTCTTATTACCTCCGTTCCCCACTCTATATGTCTTCTAATCTCCCGTTTCCACTTAATATTCTTCTATCCTCCAGTTCCCCACTCATATGTCATTATATCCTCCGTTTTCCCCACTCATATGTCGTCATATCCTCCCGTTTTTCCCACTCATATGGTCTTCTATCTCTTCAGTTTCCCCACCTCAGAGTCTTCTATCCTGTAGTTCCCACTCATATGTCTCTATTCTCCCTTCCCAATCTATGTCTTCTATCCTCACGTTCCCACTCATATGCTTTCTATTCTGCCTTTCCCACTCAATGCTTCATCCTCCGTTTCCCAATCATATGTCTTATATTATCTCCTTCCCCACTCATATGTCGTCTATCCTCCCGTTTTCCCCAAGCATATGTCTTCTATTCTCTCCTTTCCCACTCATATGTCTTCGATCCTCCCGTGTCCCACATCATATGTCTTCTACCTCCGTTTCCCCACTTTCATAGGTCTTTATCCTCCCGTTTTCCCACTAATATGTCTTCTATTCTTCATTTCCCCACTCGTATGTCTCTCGATCCTCCGCTCCTCCTCACTTTTGTATGTCTTCTATCCTCTCGTTTCCCCCACTCATATGGCTTCTACCTCTCGCTTACCCCACTTGTATGCTCTATGTTCTCACTTCTCCCCATAGGTCTTCTATCCTCTCGCTTCTCACTCGTATGTCTTCTACCTCTGTCCCCCACTCGTATGTCTTCTATCCCCTATTCAACTCCTCAACTTGTATTTCTATTCTCTCGTTTCTCCCACTCGTATGTCTCCGATCCTCTGGCCTCCCCACTTGTATGTCTTATATCCTCTTACTGCCTCCACTCGTATGTCTTCTATTCTCTTGTTTACCCCACTCATATGTCTTCTATCCTCTCGTTTCACCTACTCATATGTCTTCTATCCTCTCGCTTCCTCCACTCTAGGTCTCTATCCTCTCATTCCCCAATTCGTATGCATTCTATCGTCTGCTTCCCCCACTGTAAGTCTCTAGCCTCTGCTTCTCCACGCGTATGTATGGCTTATTCTCATTTCACCAACTCATATGTCTTCTATCCTCCGCCTTCCCAACCCCCCTCACATGTCTTCTATTCCTCTTTTTTCCCCCCACACGTATTCCTCTTCATCTCTGTTTCCCCCACTCATATGTCTTATTCCTCTTGTCTCCCAAATTCGTATGTCTTCTATCCTCCCATTTCCCTCACAGTCATATGTGTTCTATCCCCCCCCCCCCCTCTTGTTTTCCCCCATTCGTATGTCATTATATCCTCCCGTTTCCCCACCCCCCTCAGATGTCTTCTATCCTCGTCGTTTCCCCCTACCAAACACACTCGTATGTCTTTCTATTTCCTCTCATTTCCCCAACTCGTATGTCTTACTATCTCTCGACCGTACTTTCCCCCCACTCGTATGTCTTCGACATCCTACTCGTTTTCCCCACTCATATATGTCTTATTATCCTCTCTGCTTCCCCCACTCATATGTCTTATATCCTCCTCGTATGTCTTTCTACCCTATCATTTCCCCCACCACCGTATGTCTTAACTCCTCCCGTTTTCCCAACTCACCCATGTCTTATATCCGTCCTCGTTTCCCCCACTCATATGGTCCTTCTAGTCCTATATTTCCCCGCCCCCACTCGTATGTCTTCTATTCCTCCCATTTCCCACTCATATGTCTTATATCCTCCGTCGTTTCCCCCACTCATATGGTCCCTTCTATCCATCTCGGTTTCCCCCACTCGTATCTCTTATTATCCTTCCTTTTCCCCACTCCCCAACTCATGTTTCTTTATATCCTATCGTTTCCCTACTCGTATGTCTTCTTTACTCTCATTTCCCCACCCCACCGTATGTCTTCTATTCTCTATCGTTTCCCCACGCGTATGTTCTTCTATCCACTCGTTTCCGTTTCCCCCAATCATATGTCTTCTATTTCTCTGCGTTTCCCCACGCATATTTCTTCTATTCTATCGTTTCCTTTCCGCCCCACTCATATTGTCTTCTATTCTCTCGTTTCCCCAACTCCATAATGTCTTCTAATCCGCTCGTTTCCGTTTCCCCCCCACGCATATTGTATTCCAATCCTCTGCGTTTCCCTTTCCCCCACTCATATGTCTTCTATCCTCTCGTTTCCCACCCCCCAATCATTTGTCCTTTCTAATTCATCTCGTTTCCCTTTCCCCACGTCGTTATGTCTTCTATCCTCGCCGTTTCCCCCACTCAATATGTCTTCTAGTCCTCCCGTTTTCCCCACCTCCATATGTCTTCGTATCCTCCCGTTTTCCCCACCCCCTCATATGTCTGCTATCCTCCCGTTTCCCCCTCAGATTGTCTTCGATATCCTCCTCCGTTTCCTCCTTTCCCCACTCCATAATGTCTTCTATCCTCCCAGTTTTTCCCACTCATATGTTCTTTCTATTCTCTTCCATTTTCCCACCCCCTCATATGGTCTTATATCCTCCCGTTTTCCCCACCCCTCGTATGTCTTCTATCCTTCTCGTTTCCTTTCCCCACCGCAATTGTCTTCTGATCCCCTCCCGTTTCCCACCCCCCACTCATATGTCTTCTATCCTCCCGTTTCCCCCCAATCATATGTCCTTCTATCCTCCCGTTTCCCCTTCCCCTATCTCTTATATCCTCTCGTTTTCCCACGTCATTGTCTTCTATTCCTCCTCCGTTTCCACCCCTCATAAGGATCCTTCTAATTTCCTCCTTTCCCTTTTCCCACTCATATGTCCTTCTATCCTATCGTTTCACAAATCCAGATGTTTCCCTTTTCTATCCTCTCGTTTCCCCCCACCATATGTCTTCTATCCTCCCGTTTCCCCAACTCAATGTCTTTTCTAATCCTCCCACCCCAACTCATATTGTCCTTCTATTCCTCTCCTTTCCCCCCACTCATATGTCTTTCCCCATCCTCACCGTTGCCCCACTTCACTGTTCTTATATCCTCCCGTTTTCCCCACTCATATGTCTTCCTATCCTCCCGTTTTTCCCACTCATGATGTCTTCTATTCCTCCCGTTTTCCCCTTTCCCATGTCCTTATATCCGTCCCGTTTTTCCCTACTCCATTACCCGGTCTTTCCCTATCTCTCCTTTCCCCCATCTATGTTCTTCTATCCTCCCCGTCTTTCCCATCTATGTCTTCTATCCTTATTTTCCCACTCCATATGTCTTATATCCTCCCGTTTTTTTCCCCACTCTATATTTCTTCTATCCCTCCCTTTTCCCCCCACTCATATGGTCTTCTATCCTGCCCGTTTTCCCCCCACTCATATTTCCTTCTATCCTCCTGTTACCCCACCTTCATATGTTCTTCTATCCTTTCCCCAATTTCCCACTCATGGTCCTTCTATCCTCCCCGTTTCCCCACCCCCTCATATGGTCTTTCTATCCCTCCATTTTCCCCCACTCATATGTCTTTATATCCTCCCGTTTTCCCAACTCCATATGTCCTTCTATCCTCCTTTTTCCCACCTCCCAGATTGTCTTTTTCCCTATCCTCCCGACCTCCCCACCTCATAGTCCTTCTATCCTCCGCCCGTTTCCCCACTCCATTGTTCTTCTAATTCCTCCTGTTTTTCCACGCCCATATTCTTCTATATTCCCGTTTTCCCACTCCTATGTCTTCTATCCTCCCGTTTTATTTTTCCCCCCACTCATATGTCTTCTATCCTTCCCGTTTCCCCACTCATATGTCTTCTATCCTACCGTTTTCCAGGTTTCCCCACTCAGATGGTCCTTCTATCCTCCCGTTTTTACCCACTCATATGTCTTCTATCCTCCTCCTTTTCACCACGTCATATGTCTTCTATCCTCCTCCCGTTTTCCCCACTCATATGTCTTTCTATCCTCCCGTTTTCCCCTTTCCCCATATTGTCTTATAAATCCTCCGTTTCCCCACTTCATATGTTCATCCTATCCTCCCGTTTTTCCCACTCATATTTCTTCCTAATCCTTCCCGTTTTTCCCCACTCATGATGTCTTCGATCCTCCCGTTTTCCCTATCCTCCACTCAATGTCTTTCCCCTATTCCTCCCTTTTTCCCACCCCCACTCATATGTCTTCTATTCCTCCCCGTTTCCCCACTCCATATGATGTCTTCTATCCTCCCTTTTCCCCACGCATATGTCTTCTATTCCTCCTTTTTCCCCACTCATATGTCTTGCTATCCTCCCGTTTTTTCCCACCCATCTCATAATGTCGTTCTATTCCTCCTTTTCCCCACTCATATGTCTTTCCTATTTCCTCCCGTTCCCACTCATATGTTCTTCTATTCTCTCCTTTCCCCACTCGATGTCTTTCCCCTAGTCCCCCCTCCCGTTTCCCACTCATATGTCTTCTATTCTTCTATTTCCTCCCCCTTATAGTCCTTTTCCCCTATCCTCCCTGTTTCCCCAAGCATTGTTCTTATATCCCTCCCGTTTAACACCCCACTCATATTGTCTTTCTTCCTTCCTTTTTTCCCACTCAATTTGTCCTTCCTATTGTCCTCCTTTTCCCACTCATATGTCCTTCTATCCTCCGTTTCCCCCCACACCATATGTCTTCTATCCTCCTCCCGTTTCCCCACGTCTATGTTCTTCTTATCCTCCCGTTTCCCCACTCATATGTCTTCTTCCTCCCGGTTTCCACCCACTCATACTGTCTTTCTATCCTCCCGTTTTCCTTTCCCCACTCATATGTCTTCCTATCTCCTCCCTTTTCCCCACTCATATGTTCGTTCTTATTCTCCCTCCTTTCCCCCACTCCATATGTCCTTCTATCATCCCGTTTTCCCCACTCATATTTTCTTCCTATGCTCTCCGTTTCCCCACTCATATGTCTTCTATCCTCCCTTTCCCCAACTCATATGTCTTCTATACTCGTTTTTTTTCCCCAATCATATGTCTTCTATCCTCCCGTTTCCCACTCATATGTCTTCTATCTCTCATTTCCCCACTATATGTCTTCTATCCTCCCGTTTCCCCACTCAATATGTTCTTTATCCTCCCGTTTTACCCCACTCATATTCTTCTATACTCCCTGTTTCCCACAATCATATTTGTCTTTATTCCCTCCCGTTTCCCCATCATATGTCTTCTATCCCTCCCGTTTCCCCATCATATGTCTTCTATCCTCTCCGTTTCCCCACTCATATGTCTTCTTATCCTCCCGTGTTTCCACCTCATATGTCTCTATTCCTCCCGTCCCACTAATATGTCTTTTTTTTTTTTCTATCCTCCCGTTTCCCACTCATATGTCTTCTATCCTCCCGTTTTTCCAAACATCATGTCTTCTTTATTCTCTCCTTTCCCCCACTCATATGTCTTCTATACTCCCGTTCCCCACTCATATGTCTTCTATTATATCCCCCTTTTACTCATATGTCCTCTATCCCCTCCTCGTTTCCACCCCCACTCAATATGTCTTCTATTCTCTCCCCTTTTCCCCATCATATGTCTTCTATCTCCCGTTTTTTCCCCAACTCATATGAATTCTTTTTCTTCTCTCCCTTTATTTCCCACTCATATGTCTCTATCCTCCCGTTTTCCCCACTCATATGTCTCTATCCTCCTTTTTTCCACTTTTATATGTCTTTCTATCTACTTTCCCACTATATGTCTATATCTCTCCCGTTTCCCCACCCAATCATATGTCTTCTATCCCTCCCGTTTTCCCACTCATATCTTTTCTATGCCTCCGTTTCCCCCACTCATATGTCTTCATCCTCACGTTTTCCCCACTCATATGTCTTCTATACCTGTTCTCGTCCCGTTTCCACTCATATGTCTTTTATCTCTTTCCTTTTCCCCACTCATATGTCTTCTATCCTCCGTTCCCCCACTCATCCCCATGTCTTCTATCCTCGTTTCCCCCAACTCATAGGTCTTCTATCTCCCTTTCCCCACTCATATGTCTATCCTTTTCTATGATCTCCGTTTCCCCACTCATGATCCTCAACGTCCCCGTTTTCTATTTTTCCCATCATAGTCCTCTATCCCTCCCTCGTTTCCCCAATATGTCTTCTATCCTCCCGTTTCCCAAGTATATGTATCTATCCTCCCGTTTCCCCAATCATAGGTCTCTATCCTCCCGGTTTCCCCAACTCATATGTCTTCTATCCTCCCGTTTCCCCACTCATATGTCTTCTATCCCTCCCGTCCGTTTCCCCACTCATATGTCTTCATCCTCCCGTTTCCCACACTCATGGGTCTTATATCTCTCCGTTTCCCCACTCTTATGTCTTCTATCCTCCCTTTCGTTTTCCCCACTCATAAGTCTTCTATCCTCACCTTTTTCACTCATATGTTTATATATCCTCCCGTTTTCCCCACCTTCATATGTCTTCTATCTCCCTTTTCTTTTCCCCACTCATATGTCTTCTATCCTCCCCGTTTCCCCACTAATATGTCTTCTATCCTCTCCCGTTTCCCACTCATATGTCTTCTATCCCTCCCGTTTCCCACTCATATCTTCTATCCTCCCGTTTCCCCACTCATATGTATTCTTCCGTCCCTTGAAATTTTTCTTTTTTATTCCTCCCTCCCCACTTCCTATGTCTTCTATCCTCCCGTTTCCCACTCATATGTCTATACGCCTGTCATCATATGTCATATTCTTCTGTCCCACTCGCTCATCCAATGTCTTCTATTCCGTCTATCCTTTCCGCCCATCATATGTCTTCTATCCTCGTTTCCCCACTTCTATGTCTTCTATCCTTCGTTCCTACTCATATGTTTTATATCCTCCCGTTTCCCCCACTCCCATATGTCTTCTATCCTCTGTTTCCCCAATCATATGTCTTATATCCTCTTTCGGTTTTCCCCACTCATATGTCTTCTATCCTCCCGTTTCCCCACTCATATGTCCTTTTCCTCTCGTTTCCCAAATCAATATGTCTTCTATCCTCCCGTTTCCCCACATAGTCTTATATCTCCCGTTCCCCCACTCATATGTCTTCTATCCTCCCGTTTCCCCCAAACTCATCATCTTATATCCTCTCGTTCCCCACTCATATGTCTTATATCCTCTCGTTTCCCCACTCATATGTCTTATATCCTCTCGTTTCCCCACTCATATGTCTTCTATCCTCTCGTTTCCCCACTCATATGTCTTATATCCTCTCGTTTCCCCACCTCATTGTCTTTATCCTCCCTTCCCCACTCCGTAGTTCTATTCCTCCCGTTTCCCCCATTTTCATTTTCCTCTTATATCCCTCCCGTTTTCCCCAATCATGTTCTTATATCCTCCCAAGTCCCCACTCATATGTCTTTCTATCCTCCCGTTTTCCCAAAACTCCCATATATCTTCTATCCTCCCGTTTTTCCCCACTCATATGGTCTTATATCCTCTCGTTTCCCCACTCATATGTCTTCTATCCTCTCGTTTCCCACTCATATGTCTTCTATCCTCTCGTTTCCCCACTCATATGTCTTATATCCTCTGTTTCCCCACTCATATGTCTTCTATCCTCTCGTTTCCCCACTCATATGTCTTCTATTCTCTCGTTTCCCCCACTCATATGTCTTCTATCCTCTCGTTTCCCCACTCATATGTCTTATATCCTCGTTTTTTCCCCCACTAACATGTCTTATATCCTCTCGTTCCCCCCCCACTCATATGTCTATATCCTCGTCCCACTTTCATAATCATTCGTATCTAATCCGTTTCCCCAATTCATAGGTATTAACCATCTCGTTTCCCACAATCATATGGTCTATCCTCTCGTTTCCCACTCATATGTCTTCTATTCCTCCCCCAATCCCGTTTCCCCATATCTCTTGTTTTTTTTTACTATGTTTCCTTCTCTTTCCTGTTTCCCCACTCATATGTCTTATATCCTCTCGTTTCCCACCCCAACTCATATGGTCTTCTATCCTCTCGTACTCATATGTTCTATCTCAATTTCCCCACTCATGTCTTATATCTCTCGTTTCCCCAAACTTTTTCCATTCCTCTCAATTTCCCCCCACTCATATGTCTATCCTTCGTTCCCCTTTATGGCCTCTCGTTTCCCCTCAATATTTGTCTTCCTATCTCTAGTTTCCCACCATATGTTCTATTCCTCTCCCAGTTTCTTCACACTCATATGTCTATATTCTCTCGTTTCCCCACATAATGTCTTAAATATCCTTTCGGTCCCCACTCTATGTCTTAGATCCTCCTCGTTTCCCCCACTCATATGTCTTATCTCCAATCTCGTTTCCCCCACTCATATGTCTTATAATCCTCTCGTTTCACCCACTCATATGTCTTCTATCTCCGTTTCCCCACTCATAGTCTTATAATCCTCTCGTTTCCCCCACCTTGAATAATGTCTTTATATCCTCTTGTTTCCCACACTATATGTTTCTATCTCTCGTTTCCCCCCCAACTCATATGTCTCTATTTCTCTCGTTTCCCCCACTCATATGTATTATCTCTCGTTTCCCCGCAATCTAATGTCTATATCCTTCCTCCTCTCCGTTTCCCCACTCATATGTCTTTCTATTCTCTCGTTTCCCAATTCCCCACTCATATGTCTTCTATCCTCTCGTTTCCCCATCATAGTCTTATATCCTTCCCGTTTTCCCCACTCGTATGTTTATTCTATCTTCTCCTTTTCACCCCACTCATATGTCTTTCTATCCTCTGTTGTTTCGTTTACTTCTATTGTGACCTTCTCGTTTTAATTGCTTTCGGTCTTTTTTATGTTTGATTGTTTGTGTGGTTTCTTCTAGTTTGTCTTTGTTCTTCTTCTGTTTACACTCTCTTTGTTTGTATGAATTTACTTTAATCGTTTTCGTTTTGGGTTATTTTCCTCTTGTTTTTTTACGGTCTTTCATTCTGTTTCTTTCTAGTCTCTCCGTTTCCCCCACATATTGTCTTTTTATATCCTGTTATCTTTCATGGTTGTTTCTTCTTTGCTTGTACTGTTTGCGTTGTTTTGTTTTTTTTGTGTTGTTTTTTTATTCTCGGCTATGCCAGTGTTGTTGTTTTTTGTGTTGTTTCAATTTCATTGTCCGCTGTTTTATCTATTTTGTCTCCCACCACTCATATGTCTTCTATCCCTCGGTCCCCACTCCATATGTCTTCTATTCTATCGTTTCCCCATTCATATGTCTTCTATTCTCTCGTTTCCCCCACTCATATGTCTTATATCCTTCTGTTTCCCCACTCATATGTCTTCTATCCTCTCGTTTCCCCACTCATATGTCTTCTATTCTCTCGTTTCCCCACTCATATGTTCCTTCCTCTTCTCTCGTTTCCCAATCCCCATATTTTTATATCTATCGTTCCCCACTCGCTATTTCTTATATTCTATCGTTTCCCCATTCATATGTCTTCTATTATCTCGTTTCCCCACTCATATGTCTTCTATTCTCTCGTTTCCCCACTCATATGTCTTCTATTCTCTCGTTTCCCCACTCATATGTCTTCTATTCTCTCGTTTCCCCATTCATATGTCTTCTATTCTCTCGTTTCTCCCCACTCATATGTATCTATTCTTCTCGTTTCCCCCACTTAATATGTCTTCTATTTCTTTCTCGTCCCCACTCCCCCATATGTCTTCTATAATCGTTTCCCCACGTCATAGTTTCCCCTTCTATCTCGTTTCCCCACTCATATGTATTTCTATTCTCTCGTATTCCCCAGCAATCATATGTCTTCTATTTTCTCGTTTCACCACCCCTATATGTCTTTTTCCCATCTTCCTCGTTTTCCCCACTCATGTCTCTATTCTCGTTTCCCCACTCGTATGTTTCTCTATTCTCTCGTTTCCCCTACTCGTATGTCTTCTATTTACTCTCGTTTCCCCAAACTGGATGTCTTCTATCCTCTTTTCGGTCCCCAACATATACCTTCTATTCTCTCATTTCCCCACTCATATGTCTTCTATTCTATCGTTTCCCCACTCATATGTTTTTTTTTCTCTCGTTTCCCCAACTCATATGTCTTCTATCTTCTCGTTTCCCCCACTCATATGTCTTCTATCCTCTCGTTTCCCCCACTCATATGTCTTCTATCCTCTCGTTTCCCCCACTCATATGTCTTCTATCCTCTCGTTTCCCCCACTCTTATGTCTTCTATCCTCTTGTTTCCCCACTCATATGTCTTCTATCCTCTCGTTTCCCCAACTCATATGTCTTCTATCCTCTCGTTTCCCAAATTCATATGTCTTCTATCCTCTCGTTTCCCCCACTCATATGTCTTCTATCCTCCCGTTTCCCCCATTCTTATGTCTTCTATCCTCCCGTTTCCCCACTCATGTGTCTTCTATCCTCTCATTACCCCACTCATATGTCTTCTATCCTCCCATTTCCTCCCATTCATATGTCTTATATCCTCCCGATTCCCCCACTCGTATGTCTTCTTTCCTCTCGTTTCCCCCACTCATATGTCTTCTTTCCTCTCGTTTCCCCCACTCTTATGTCTTATATCCTCCCGTTTCCCCCACTCGTATGTCTTCTATTTTCTCGTTTCCCCCACTCATATCTCTTATATCCTCTCGTTTCCCCCACTCATATGTCTTATATCCTCCCGTTTCCCCCACTCGTATGTCTTCTATTTTCTCGTTTCCCCCACTCATATCTCTTATATCCTCTCGTTTCCCCCACTCTTATGTCTTATATCCTCCCGTTTCCCCCACTCGTATGTCTTCTATTTTCTCGTTTCCCCCACTCATATCTCTTATATCCTCTCGTTTCCCCCACTCATATGTCTTATATCCTCCCGTTTCCCCCACTCGTATGTCTTCTATTTTCTCGTTTCCCCAACTCATATCTCTTATATCCTCTCGTTTCCCCCACTCATATGTCTTCTATCCTCTTGTTTCCCCCACTCTTATGTCTTATATCCTCCCATTTCCCCCACTCGTATGTCTTCTATCCTCTCGTTTCCCCCACTCATATGTCTTCTATCCTCTCGTTTCCCCCACTCTTATGTCTTATATCCTCCCGTTTCCCCACTCATATGTCTTCTATTCTCTCGTTTCCCCCACTCTTATGTCTTATATCCTCCTATTTCCCAACCCATATGTCTTATATCCTCTCGTTTCCTATATCCTCCCGTTTCCCCCACTCGTGTCTTCTATCCTCTCGTTTCCCCCACTCATATGTCTTATATCCTCCCGTTTTCCCACTCATATGTCTTATATCCTCTCGTTTCCCCACTCATATGTTTTAACAGTCTTGAATTTACGGTGGCATCACTGCTCGAACAGGGATAAGTCCACAACTCCCAGGAGAACGTCCTTTGGTTTAGCCAGCAAAGTATAACCCCCTACCCCCAACCCGCCCAGCACGCCACTCAGTTAATGGAGGGGTGTGGATAGGGATGGAGGGGGGAGGAAGCCCCAAAAAAGGGGATAAGATTCTGAAGAAACAATAGTTTTCTGTACAGCGTATAATGCTGTATGAAACTTTCCACTTCGGCCCATAAAACTCTCACCCACGACCCGGCGGTGGCCTGTGTTGTTGGCACCTATTGAGATGCCAGACGCAAGATCATGGCTAATTTTAGCCTAAATTAAAATGAAACCTACTGAGGCTAGAGGGTTGCAATTTGGTGTGTTTGAAAATTGGAGGGTGGATGATAAACATACCAATTTGTAGTCTTCTAACCTCAGTGATCTGAGGGCGGACGGACGGACAAATAGACACCTCAGCAGTTTTTTTTTTGCATAAAACTGAAATAAATAAGCAAAGTGAGCGCGAGAGAGTATGAGAACTGGTCTCAGGTGTCGGAGCAACGAGATTAACACTGAATCCACAATGAATGAATTAACGAATGTATTGGAATGCTACCTTCACTAAGCGCTTTACTGCTGGGGTTTGCAGACACGTTCATTGAATGACAGCTAATTAGCCGGGGGTAATGATATATATAATTCAGAAATTTACAAAAGTCAAAATAAGATTATGATTTTTCACAATGTTTATGTCTGTTATGGTAAAATGAAAACGTGAAAACCCAAAAATGGTAAAGAAATGAAAACATGAAAAACAAAACAATGGAACAGAAATGAAAACATGAAAAACAAAACAATGGAACAGAAATGAAAACATGAAAAGCTAAAAATGGAAAAGAAATGGAAAAATTAAAAGCCAAAATTGGAAAAGAAATGAAAACATGAAAAACCAAGAATGAAGAAGAAAGGAAAACATGAAAACCCAAAAACTGCAAAAGAAATGAAAACATGAAAAGTCAGAAATGGAAAAGAAATGAAAACATGAAAAACCAAAAATGGAAAAGAAATAAAAACCTGAAAACCAAAAATGGAAAAGAAATGAAAAAATGAAAAGCCTAAAATGGAAAAGAAATGAAAAAATGAAAAGCCTAAAATGGAAAAGAAATTAAAACATGAAAACCCAAAATTGGAAAAGAAATGAAAACATGGAAAACCAAAGATGGAAAAGAAATGAAAACCTGAAAAACCAAAGATGGAAAAGAAAGGAAAACCCGAAAAACCAAAAATGGAAAAGAAATAAAAACATAAAAAGTCAAAAATGGAAAAGAGGAATCCTTCATAAAAATTCTTATCTACATGAATGCGAAAATTGAGACGGAAGAGGAAAACCTGGAGCAGCGTATTTACGAACATTCCAGGCATCTTCAAGACACGAATAATCGAGGATATATGCAAATTACGTTATTTAACTGTTACTGAACTGTATCAGTTATCAAGATTCATATAATCAATTCAATCACTACCCAAGTATCAGATCAGCAATTCGCAAAATAAAATAATAATAATAATAATAATAATAATAATAATAATAATAATAATAATAATAATAATAATAATAATAATACTCAGCTGTAAATGAGTACCTATCCCTGATGGGGTAGGGTCCAGCTATGGGTTAAATAGCAAAACTCAGCAATGATGGAAAGAAATGAAGGAATAAACGACAACGACGTAAATGGAACCTCTGGCAACAGAGGAGCTTCGTCCGGCAACCAGGTATTCAACCCAATTGAAGGGGAAGACGGTCAGGTACTTGGAGGTCGTCATCCAGCAACTGATCACCACAACGACAGTAATCAACAGCCTGAGATTGAGCTACAGAAGCAAAAAGGAAGAAATGGACAAGAGAGAAAATAAGGAAATATGGAGATGCTACATCAGAATCAACCCGACGGAGAGAGGATATAGAAGAAGATTGGTCAACATCTGGGATGAGAGGAATAACACCCCCCAAACAGAGCAGAGGCTGGCAGACCAAGTAAGGAACATAAAGAAAAAGAACTGGCTCTCCCCAACAGAAAGAAAAGAACTGGAAAGGGAAAATGTCACACGACAACGAATTACACGAAGACGAACTGAGAGACGATGCCACAGAAGACGACAGGGAGGATGAGGTATCAAACAACGACACACGAAGAAACACCGACGAAGTAACAGAGAAGACGGAATGGGTAGAAAAGATTAGACAATGGATGGAGCCAGATACAGAGAGAACAAAGATCCCCTCCATGAAAGCCTACAACACCAAGAAACCAAAACAGCAACCTCCCTGGAAAAGGCGCCTGGAAAAGCAAATCATGGTGATGAGATCTGACTTGAGTAAACTGAAAGAGATGGCAGAAAAAAGGCTAAGAAGCAAGAAAACAAGGGAGGAACTCAACGAGAAATACAAAGTACAAGAGAGGGGACTAAACAACACATTAGAAGATGTAAAACAGAGGCTAAAGACCAAAGCACATAAGATCCAACGGTACATGAACAGGAATAAGGGATACCAACAGAACATACTATTCGGAACCAACCAGAAAGACTATACAGCCAATAAGAGGGGAAGACAACCACCCAGAAAGTCCTGAAGCCGAACCAAGTAAGAGACTCTGGGAAAACATATGGAGCAATCCGGTATCACACAACAAACATGCATCATGGCTCCAGGAAGTCAAGGAAGAAGAAACAGGGAGAATAAAACAAAGATTCACAGAGATCACGACAGACACAGTCAGACACCAACTAAAGAAAATGCCAAACTGGAAAGCCCCAGGTCCCGATGAAGTCCATGGATACTGGCTCAAAAACTTCAAGGCCCTACACCCACGAATAGCAGAACAACTCCAGCATTGTATCTCAAATCACCATGCACCCAAATGGATGACCACAGGAAGAACATCCTTAGTACAAAAAGACAAGAATAAGGGAAATATAGCCAGTAACTACAGGCCTATCACCTGCCTACCAATAATGTGGAAGTTACTAACAGATATCATCAGTGAAAGGCTATACAATTACCTAGAGGAGACAAACACCATCCCCCACCAACAGAAAGGCTGCAGAAGGAAGTTTAGGGGCACAAAAGACCAGCTCCTGATAGACAAAATGGTAATGAAGAACAGTAGGAGAAGGAAAACCAACCTAAGCATGGCATGGATAGACTATAAGAAAGCCTTCGACATGATACCACACACATGGCTAATAGAATGCCTGAAAATATAAGGGGCAGAGGAAAACACCATCAGCTTCCTCAAAAATACAATGCGCAACTGGAATACAATACTTACAAGCTCTGGAATAAGACTAGCAGAGGTTAATATCAGGAGAGGGATCTTCCAGGGTGACTCACTGTCCCCACTACTCTTCGTAGTAGCCATGATTCCCATGACAAAAGTACTACAGAAGATGGATGCCGGGTACCAACTCAAGAAAAGAGCACAGAATCAACCATCTGATGTTCATGGACGACATCAAGCTGTATGGTAAGAGCATCAAGGAAATAGATACCCTAATCCAGACTGTAAGGATTGTATCTAGGGACATCAGGATGGAGTTTGGGATAGAAAAATGCGCCTTAGTCAACATACAAAAAGGCAAAGTAACGAGAACTGAAGGGATAAAGCTACCAGATGGGAGCAACATCAAACACATAGATGAGACAGGATACAAATACCTGGGAATAATCGAAGGAGGGGATATATAACACCAAGAGATGAAGGACACGATCAGGAAAGAATATATGCAGAGACTCAAGGCGATACTCAAGTCAAAACTCAATGCCGGAATATGATAAATGCCATAAACACATGGCATGGCCAGTAATCAGATACAGCGCAGGAATAGTGGAATGGACGAAGGCAGAACTCCGCAGCAAAGATCAGAAAAACCAGGAAACATATGACAATACACAAAGCACTACACCCAAGAGCAAATACGGACAGACTATACATAACACGAAAGGAAGGGGGGGAGAGGACTACTAAGTATAGAGGACTGCGTCAACATCGAGAACAGAGCACTGGGGCAATATCTGAAAACCAGTGAAGACGAGTGGCTAAAGAGTGCATGGGAAGAAGGACTAATAAAAGTAGACGAAGACCCAGAAATATACAGAGACAGAGAAATATACAGAGACAGGAGAATGACAGACAGGACAGAGGATGGCACAACAAAACCAATGCACGGACAATACATGAGACAGACTAAAGAACTAGCCAGCGATGACACATGGCAATGGGTATATGCAGAGACTCAAGGCGATACTCAAGTCAAAACTCAATGCCGGAAATATGATAAAAGCCATAAACACATGGGCAGTGCCAGTAATCAGATACAGCGCATGGAATAGTGGAAATGGACGAAGGCAGAACTCCGCAGCAAAGATCAGAAAACCAGGAAACATATGACAATACACAAAGCACTACACCCAAGAGCAAATACGGACAGACTATACCTAACACGAAAGGAAGGGGGAGAGGACTACTAAGTATAGAGGACTGCGTCAACATCGAGAAAACAGAGACTGGGGCAATATCTGAAAACCAGTGAAGACGAGTGGCTAAAGAGTGCATGGGAAGAAGGACTAATAAAAGTAGACGAAGACCCAGAAATATACAGAGACAGGAGAATGACAGACAGAACAGAGGACTGGCACAACAAACCAATGCACGGACAATACATGAGACAGACTAAAGAACTAGCCAGCGATGACACATGGGGAGAGCTAAAGAAGGAAACTGAAGGAATTGTAACAGCAGTACAAGATCAGGCCCTAAGAACCAGATATGTTCAAAGAACGATAGACGGAAATAACATCTCTCCCATATGTAGGAAGTGCAATACGAAAAATGAAACCATAAACCACATAGCAAGCGAATGCCCAGCACTTGCACAGAACCAGTACAAAAAGAGGCATGATTCAGTGGCAAAAGCCCTCCACTGGAGCCTGTGCAAGAAACATCAGCTACCTTGCAGTAATAAGTGGTACAAGCACCAACCTGAGGGAGTGATAGAAAACGATCAGGCAAAGATCCTGTAGACTATGGTATCAGAACAGATAGGGTGATACGTGCAAACAGACCAGTCAAGAAGAAAGTATCACTCATTGATGTCGCAATACCATGGGACACCAGAGTTGAAGAGAAAGAGAGGGAAACAATGGATAAGTATCAAGATCTGAAAATAGAAATAAGAAGGATATGGGATATGCCAGTGGAAATCGTACCCATAATCATAGGAGCACTAGGCAAGATCCCAAGATCCCTGAAAAGGAATCTAGAAAAACTAGACGCTGAAGTAGCTCCAGGACTCATGCAGAAGAGTGTGATCCTAGAAACGGCACACATAGTAAGAAAAGTGATGGACTCCTAACGAGGCTGGATGCAACCCGGAACCCCACACTATAAATACCACCCAGTCGAATTGGAGGACTGTGATAGAGCAAAAAAAAAAAAAAAAAAAAAAAAAAAAATAATAATAATAATAATAGAACAGACGTGACGTTGATTGACAAAACCAAGAAGAAAGTATCACTCACTGATGTCGCAATACCATGGGACACCAGGGTTGAAGAGAATGAAAGGGAAAAAATGGATAAGTATCAGACCTGAAATAGAAATAAGAAGGATATGGGATAGGTATGCCAGTGGAAATTGTACCCATAATCATAGGAACACTAGGCACGATCCCAAGATCCCTGAAAAGGAATCTGGAAAAACTAGAGGCTGAAGTAGCTCCAGGACTCATGCAGAGGAGTGTGCTCCTAGACACAACGTACATAGTAAGAAAAGTGATGGACTCCTAAGGAGGCAGGATGCAACCCGGAACCCCACACTATAAATACCACCCAGTCGAATTGGAGGACTGTGATAGACAAAAAAAAAAATTGATAATAATAATAATAACATTGTAAAATTACACTCACAAAATTACTGAGTATAACTTGTTTACTTGTATTTACATATTATTCTACAAGCAAACAAGTTATACCCAGTAATTTTGTGGGTTTCTTTTTACATCTTCAGAAAAAAACTGAGAGGTTTTTTGTTTTTTTTTGTTCAATAATAATAATAATAATAATAATAATAATAATAATAATACGTTCTATTGGAGGAAATTGCTGCTTCAGCTGCATTTATTTTATAGTTCTTTTTTATTCTTCTTATTACGGCTTTTTCAGCAATATTTAGGTTGGCGAGTAACGCTCCTATTCGATACATAAGACTGGTTTACACCTACGCACTTTCGTGGTGCGGGCTGGTACGGCGTGGGACCGCAAGAAACCGTTACAAACCGCACTATAAACGCACCAAAAGCGCGCCACCTCGCTGGCGGGGGCAGGCGAAGACCGTTAAAGCCGCGCGACGCCGCCCGGATTTTAAATCATTTCAAATTTTTGAGCGGCGTCTGGCGGGTTGATGAAGTCGCACGAGGCCGTATGCGGTGTGGCGCGGCCTCGCAACAAAAGAGGTAAGAACCCGCACAGTGCCGCCGTGCCACCACCGCACTGGTGAAGTTACGGCGCCATGCGGTGCCATTAGGTGCCCTTACGGCGCCTTCATACACGATTAATAAATGGCGCGCACATGGCAAGCAGCGTGCGTGCGGCATGTTACGGCGTCTCCCTAGGTAGATTTTTTTTTTTTTTTTAAGACGAATCTCAATACTTTTTTCTTTTATTAAGAAATATTACTTTACAAGATTATATTTTACAATTTTGTATATAAATTATAAGATCTATGTATAATATAAAAATATTACAATTTATTATTTTTCTAAATATGTTTTTAAATTAGAAACATACTGATTCGTGAAAATTTTGTTAACATTAGACTTGAATCCTATAATATTTACATTTAATGTATTTAACAGTCTATTCTTTATACATTTGATAATATGCTGGTCAGTATTTATTCCCAAATATCTTGCCATCCATAAACTTGAAACAAAATCTGGTATTATTACCATTGCTGTATTTTCATCCCTTTTTGAGTTTGCTTCGAATCTAGTTTTAAAATCCTTAAACTGCTATTAGTTTTAAATTTACAACATTTTCTGAGCAATTCGAATACCCAGGACAACAAATTCTTAACCAAAGGACAGAAATATACCATATGCATAGTTTCTATGCATCCACAACCGCATTCCTTAACATCTTTTATTTTCATCATGGCTAGCCTATCATTTGTACTTAAAACTTCATGAACATACTTAAACAAAATCTCTCTACTTTTATTTTCTATATACTTATTATTTACATGTTCCCAAATTAGTTTCCAGTTGAATAGTGGATACAATTTTCAATATTTAGAACATATTCACTGTTTTTCATTAAATGTTCATATACCACTTTCGTTTTTATCTGTGGATAAGAGGTCATCTTATTAGCACTTTGTAATATATTTATCATACTTTCATAAAAACTAGGAGTAAAAATAGTGCAATCCTGATGTTGGCATTCATTTTCTATAAGGTGGCTCTGACCTTACAATAATAAATAATCATTTGGTAACCAAAACAACGATCTTTTAAACATTTTAGAAATGTACTAAACATGATTGACTTCGCTTTACACTGAATATCAATAATTCCACAACCACCTCTTAATTTTGACAAAAACATAGGTCGATTGGATGGAAGGTTGCCGCGCATTCTCGGGAGGATAAAAGGAGCCGGACAGACCACGGGGCATCATTCGCGCTCCTACAGCCTGTCGACAATGTATAAATAAATAGTATTTTTTTAATATTTTTTTAATAAATGATTTTTTAGTTATTTTCTTAATATTAAATGATTTTGTATATTTTATATCATTCATAATGTTTCTTTTTGTAATAAATATGTTGAAATACTGACTTGCATTTACATTTTCCTTATTGATGCTTAATTTATATGTCATGACAATATATATGATGATATGATTGGGTGAAATGAAATTGAAAAATGAAAAAGCATGACCATAAAGAATAATAACATGAAGAAATATAACAGGAAATCTAACATGAAATATGATATATGAAATAAATAGAACTCGGAAAATAACTTGAACTATAAAATGAAATGTAACATGAAATAAATATGGCCATCAAATGATATAATAATATACAAGGTAAAGAACAATAATATAATATTGAGAACATGATCAAATGAACATAAACACATACAAATCTGACAATGAAACAATAAATAACATTGACTGGACATAGTTATTAACAGGGGAACAATGAAAAATCAGTAACAGACTAAAGACATATTGACCTCAGTTGATTATATATATTTGCAGTTGAAAATGTTATGGTATAAACCAAGTCCCAATTTCATTTTCTTACATTCTATACTTTTCATGTTCATTTTCTTACAGTCTGTGCTTTTCATGTTCATTTTCTTACATTCTATGCTTTTCATGTTCATTTTCTTACTCTCTATGCTTTTCACGTTCATTTTCTTACATTCTATGCTTTTCATGTTCATTTTCTTACTTTCTATGCTTTTCATGTTCATTTTCTTACATTCTATGCTTTTCATGTTCATTTTCTTACTTTCTATGTTTTTCATGTTCATTTTCTTACTTTCTATGCTTTTCATGTTCATTTTCTTACTTTCTATGCTTTTCATGTTCATTTTCTTACATTCTATGCTTTTCATGTTCATTTTCTTACTTTCTATGCTTTACATGTCCATCATTTGCTTCTCATTTGTCTCATTATTATGAATTATGTTATTATTACTCATCAACACACCGCTATACGGAGTAACAAAGCCGCAAAGAGCGCGTGGCCTGGTATAGCAACAACGACCATAACACCGCGCCAACTCCGTAACACTCCGCTAGGCACCGCAGGAACACGCCGTGAGGTGCCCGAACCCACCGCCCGGGGCCGCCCCACGCCGCCAAATGGCGGTCATTTTTGTAACGGTTTCTTGCGGTCCCACGCCGTAACAGCCCGCAACACGAAAGTGCGTAGGTGTAAACCTACCTATAGTAAAAGTCAAGATAAACGAATTTTACGTACTCGCCAACCTAAATAGTACTGAAACCGTAATAAGAAGAATAGAAAAGAACTTCTATAAAAATAAATGCAGCTGAAGCAGAAATCTCCTTCAATAGAACATGCTTGAAAGAGAGTCTTCTACCTAAATACAATAATAATAATAACAATAATAGGATTTTCATGGAAAAGATTCATTTAACCTAATACTGGCAATTCTCGAATACACTATTGAAATAACGATGGAAAAACGTGATAGTCATTGACGTAATCTTGATCAACGCAAGACTTAGCGAAAGAACAAGTATCAAGAATGCCACAACCACAAGGGCATAAAGGCCTCGTGAGCAAATGAGAATGTCCGTCACTACAAACAGTCAGCTTTAACAACCCAACGTCCCACAGGACCTGCGGCAACCTGCTGGAGGTTCTCTTCTCTAATATCAAGAATCTCTTTTCACTTCGTCTTGTCTTTATTATATCTGATCGATCACTTCCTAAGACATTCATGATTCTCAAGACATTCAACCGACTGGTCTCCGAATGGACAATGATATACGGAAACTAAAATACCAAGTTCTCTCTCTCTCTCTCTCTCTCTCTCTCTCCTCTCTTCTCTTTTCTCTACAATAGATATATACTATAATATATATATATATATATAATATATATATATAGAAATTCGAGAAGATACCTGAATTTATGTATAGACATTGTATTCAGACATACTTCATACTTACGGACTTATATACACGTATCTAAAATGTGAATGGGGTGCAAGAATATGTGTATATATATGTATATACGTATTTACATACATACACCCCACTCACATTTTGCTTACATGTATATATTATGCCCGCATGTATGAAGTATGTCGGAATACAATGTACAATGAACACACAAAAATTCAAGTATATTCTCGATTTTCCATTATTTTAGAAATATTCCAAAAAAAACTTTCAAAAGCCGAAATAAGGCCCGAAATTCTAAAATTACGCAAATCTGGCAGGTAAAATCAATTCTCCGTCTGGTTCCGTAACGAGGATTTTAGCTTCGGACTGAAAAATACGAAAAATATGACATTCACCGCGACAAATGCAATTACAACAGCCACACAATCAACTCTTTTCGGTTCCTAGTTTCACTGTACGGCAAAATGGCTGACAGTGACTCCTGGTTTTGGAGAAAAATTAAGTTTAATTTCCTAGAGCATGTTCGGTATCACCGTCACTATATCTCATAGCTTCTTATATGTAAATCTAAGCTCTCAGTTAACTACCAGTAGCATTAATAACAATATCAAGTCAAATCCGGCTGGAGAAATTAGTTATAATATCAAGTTAAATCCTGCTGGAAAAATTGGTTATAATATCAAGTTAAATCCGGCTGGAGAAATTGGTTAATCTTTTTTCAAGCCTACGAACTTTGTATTAAAAGTTAAGCTGAACATTTAAAACCTTTCTAATGTTCCTCTTCGATTCGTGTTTTCTGATCATTTTGTCTGAACTCTGCGATTATATTAGAAGTCGCTTCAGTGTGAATCTGGAGTAGCCCTCAGGAAGGAAGACCAAGGGTGGTTGAAACAGTCGTTTGTTTAGGACTGAAGACTTAAGGAGCACTATTCAAAATCTCCTTGAAGACTGAAAAAGCACTGGAGATATCTGAGGGTTTTTTTTTTCAGTGAAATTTGGAAGAAGCATTTCTATTAGTAGTTGAAGAAAGTGAAGAAAAGACTGCCCCAGAAAAACGCTCACACACACACAACAAACACACACACACACACACACACACACATATATATATATATATATATATATATATATATATATATATATATATAAATAATGTGTGTGTGTGCGTTCTACAATCATGACAGCTCAAGATAACAAGAGTACAGATACAAGTTTCATCTTATCAAAATCTTGTGTCACAAACATACACACACACTAACAGATATATATATATATATATATATATATATATATATATATATATATATATATATATATCATCATCATCTTCATCATGGCTGTCATCACTCGATTCGTGTATGAATGCTCTGGGGATGTCGTTACTGATGGGTTCTTAAGTGGCTAATGAGACCAATTCTCGAACCACATATTCTGTCACAATTGGGGCCTGTGTTGTTAGGTGGGAGTGGAGGCTGTGGATGGACCTGACGATCTTGTCTTGCAGCTCTACGGTTCTCCAGATGCTGCTTTCTGTTCTCTTCATAATTTTAATTCCATCTTTCACTTTAACTCTCCAAGCAGATCGCTCCACTGCATCGGTCTCTCTCCCATGTTTTTATAGTTAATGTCACTTAGTTTTAAGTTGTCTTTTGAATCTCTTCCTTGGTTTGCCAACATTTCGAGTCCCGTTACTTAGCTCTGAGTAAAAGAGCTGCTTAGGAAGGCGGCTGTCTGCCATTCTGGACACATGCCCTGCCCATCTCAACTGGCTTTTTATTATAATGGCCTCAATACTGAGGCAGTTGGCCTCTTCTAGAACACTTACATTTATATATATATATATATATATATATATATATAATATATATATATATATATATATATATATATATAATATATATATGGGTGTGTTTGTGTAGACAAGACTTTACTGTGAGGAAATAAAAGTTGTATCTGTACTCTTGCTACTTTGAACATTCATGATTGTAGAATTTTCCTCCATAAAAATAAAAAAATAAAAATATCCATAGTCCAAAAATTTTCCCCCCAGAAATTCTCATAAACACTAACTTCCAAACCTGCTCTCTTTGAAAGTTCCGATAGAAAATAAAGTAAAAAAAAAAAAATCGTAAAACGACACGAGGAACGAAAAGACGTGAAAAAGGCCCGTCTCAGATTCCTCCTGCGCCTTCTTCCCGGAATCTTCAGAAGAGAGAGAGAGAGAGAGAGAGAGAGAGAGAGAGAGAGAGAGAGAGAGAGAGAGAGAGAGAGAGAGAGAGTAAATGGAGCGAAGAGGGAATCTAATAGGCAATGTTCCATGTAATCGGCGATGTTCTTCAGTTACCCGTATCGCTGGGTTTTGATGGCTTCTTTATGATTAAAACCGCTGTTGTCTCCCGGCCGAGGCCGCCGGGCCGACCGCGCGTGCGCGCGTTGCGTCAAAATCTGTCTACGATGCGTCAAAAGTTAACGCACGCGTCTTTAACAGGAGGGAGGAGAGATATCTGTTTCCATCACCATTATGACTGATAATAGAATCCATCCGGGTAAAACGGTAACAGGAGCCCGTTAAGGGGATTATCTTTTTTTTTTCTTTCTTTTTTTTTTTTTTCCTCCTTTTTTTTTTTTCTTTTTTATACGAAGCTTCATCTTGTTTCTTTCTGGACTCCCACCATTTCTTTTTAAGGGCCACTGATACGAGCGAGTACCGGCGATGGAAAAATGCCAAATTAACAGATTCCTTGGATAAAAAAAATTATTTTCGTTAATTTTACGCCTCGATTGACTTTAA
The DNA here is from genome assembly GCF_015104395.2 of Macrobrachium nipponense. Classification (NCBI taxonomy): domain Eukaryota; kingdom Metazoa; phylum Arthropoda; class Malacostraca; order Decapoda; family Palaemonidae; genus Macrobrachium; species Macrobrachium nipponense. The sequence goes on along the minus strand of NC_087218.1, from coordinate 3,246,311 downwards.
TTTATATATTACGTGGTTCCTTTCACTTTCTGTTCCTATAGTACCGCAGAGATATTTTACCAGGTTGGGAGTTTGCCGAATTCCTAGTAAAAAATCTTGTAACATTACAATACATTTTTCTGCACATTTTGCCGAGAGCTAATGTTAAAATCTGTACAGAATATTTATGCGGCCGTACACATATAACAGTAAGTATATGATTAGTAATGCATTATCTCTCGTACTGCAGAGGAACAGGAGTTATTTGACAAATAACTTTAAAGTACACTCACAACAGAGGAACAGTAAAATTTAGAAAAACAGTTCTACATAACACACGTTTCATGTGCAGTTAAGATGTTAAAAATACTGAATATCAAATATTAAACTTTGACTATTTCATCTATACCACCCTTCCTTCATAAGAACAGTTTTCCACAAAATTATAGTTTCCATCTCATTAATAAGACCAGTATACAAATCAGTTTCTGTACAGGGTATAATGCTGTATGAGCCGCGGGCCATGAAACTTTCAGCCGTGGCCCGGTAGTGGCCTGTCCAACAGCGTTGTCGAACACACGATCATAGCTAACTTTAACCTTAAATAAAATAAAAACTACTGATGCTAGAGGGCTGTAATTTGGTATATTTGGTGATTGAAGGGTGGATGATCAACATACCAATTTGCAGCCCTCTGATCTCAGCAGTTTTTAAGATCTGAGGGCGAACAGAAAAAGTGCGGACGGACAGACAAAGCCGTCACAATAGTTTTGTTGTGAAAGAAACTAAAAATGGGGGGTTTAACGGCTTCCATACCTCAAGGAACCATTCCTAAACCAAGTCCGCATTCAGTCATGCTACCCTCCTTTCTTGTCTCGCTTTCTGCAAATCCAGTTTCCAGTTGAGCTGATAGTCCTTCCTGTTATAGATTGTTTTCAACCACGAAAATAAAAAGGCACACTTGTTTCTTCTTTTGTGAAGCATTCTTCAGTTAGCCGAACTCGTTTAATGATACTCTATCACTTACCTGACTGCTCTGAAAATCAGCTAAGCCATATTGAATCCATTTTCTTTATTCACAAAAGCTATTAGTACATTTGTACTTCTTCATAGGGTAGAGGAAAAGAAAAGGGAGCAATTTAAATTGATTTTCCATTTCCGAATCTAAACTGAATTCAAAATGACTTTCCATTCCAATACCTAAATCGAACGCAACACATCAGAGGACCAGTAAACTGTAATCTAAACCCCGTAGAGGACCACTTAATCCCGTCATATACCCGAGAACTTCCGTATTTGCAAGCTGCCACCACAGTTTATGAACCGTCCAACATCAAGACTGCATTTGGGTAAACGTTGTATCTCGCTGGTGGGTAAGTTTGCTTAAGCTGTAACATCAACAAATCTACCTAGATGCAGTACATTACTTCCGAGAAAACAAACTACGATGAATGAATTAACTTTGCATATTTACAATGCAAAGTTAATTCATCTATCAGAATGCATATTTACAATGAATTCTGTACGTGGCATTACCCTTTAATACTTATACTTCAGGCATATTGCTGCACTGTTGACTGCGTGTCTTTGAGAGTATAGACAAGGACAAGAAAGGCTTCCTTGCAGACTATGTAGTTAGGGCAAAAAAAAAAAAAAAAAAAAAAAAATTCCAGTGACTAATCACTCACCAGTTTTCTAACAGACAAAAGAGCAAATGTTCAGATTTACTTAAAGAATCTTGGGTCCTTTTGTTGCCACTTTTGTTCCAGCTTGGCTTCTTCGCAATCAAGTTTTAGCATCACTTTTTGGGCTTTTGACATTTATGGATAAATAGGTTAGGAAAACCATCCTATCAAAATCCAGGAAGTGGCCCTTCATGAAGACGATGCAGAGATGTGAGTAATAGAGAAGGTAATAGTGAAGTTAGTTCTAGAGTAGACCATCTTACCTGCAAGTTCACCTACCAGTGAGAGAACCCAGTTACACGAGAAGCAAAAGCACTCACTCTCTCCTCACTGGAAATTTTGGAGATCACGAACGTTAAATAAGACGACAAAGATCAAAGTTGTGTATACAGAATTTCAGCAAATTAATGAACTGAGAAGCAGGGTAAAACGATCTCCCATATTTAAATCCAGAAACAGCCATCATTATCGTCATGCTTGAAAACCAAAGGCCCTCGGAAAAATTCCTACACTCGCGCCTTTTTTGTCCTTTCACTTCCACAAATATCCACTCACCTACAGCCACCCATTTCACAGTTCTCGACTCAGAAAGGACTTGGTCTTCATGGTCTTCAGGTGCCCAGAGTAATGATGAAACAATACTGTCAAGTTTTGCGGTTAATTAGAGAGTAAACTTCTCATCATGATAATCTTGTCTACCTTTCATATGCTCTTCTGAAAGACACAAGTCCATTTTAGGAAAAGAGGTGGGCTTTGGGTAATTGCCCGTTTCCATGACTACATAAACATGAATTGTGATATTGCATCCGTTCAGTGCCGTGTAATCGAACTCAAACTTGACGAGGTTTTCCGAGAAACAAAAACAGCAACGGAACCAGCACCAATGTGCAGGTCCGCGCTCTGAACAATTCTTTTCTCGGTTACGTTTTCGCCGAATGGGTTTCCTTGCGGGAAAAAAAAAAAAAAAAAAAAAAAAAAAAAAAAATCGAGGGGTATCCTCCAAAAAAATCGACTGCCACTTGATCATGCATTTGGCGGTAAAGCTATGTACCTGGGATGGAATCCAGGAGGCAGAAACACGCCAGAAAAAGAAAGGACCATCGTTAGTCTAATACGATGAGAAATGCATATACTGAAGACTCGAGGTCCCTGCGAATGACTGGTCTCTTTTTCGCTTTCAGGCCTGAAGTCAGTTTAAAATGATCGGACAATGATATAAAATGGGGCAGCTAAATAAAAAAGATTAATAAATAGAAATCTTGATGGTAGACAAATGCGAAACGTAATCCAGATCACATTATTTGAATGGAGACACCTCACACATTTCATTTTGATCCACTTCTAGATAGCTAACCGCTAGTGGCAAAACAATATTATCAATTCGCATGGGCTTCAATAAAATAATATTATCCTATGAACCGTCCTACTTATCAACTTGATGATGGGAATAATACGGAGAATATGAAGTTTTCGTCGATTTTTACGATTTTTATGAAAAGACAAACTATGTCACCTCCTGATGTGTGATAATCCCCTGAATTTTTTTATTTATATGAAAATACAAACTTTGTCACCTACTGATGTGTGATAATTCCTAAAATTGTCATATTTTTATGAAAAGACAAATTGTGTCACCTACTGATGTGTGATAATCCCTAGAATTTTTCTATTTTTATGAAAAGACAAATTGTGTCACCTACTGATGTGTGATAATCCCTAGATTTTTTTTTATTTTTATGAAAAGACAAATTGTGTCACCTACTGATGTGTGATAATCCCTAGAATTTTTCTATTTTTATGAAAAGACAAACTGTGTCACCTACTGATGTGTGATAATCACTAGATTTTTTTTATTTTTATGAAAAGACAAACTGTGTCACCTACTGATGTGTGATAATCCCTAGAATTTTTTTTATTTTTATGAAAAGACAAACTGTGTCACCTACTGATGTTGTTGATAATCCCTAGAATTTATAATATTTTTATGAAAAGACAACTGTGTCACCTACTGATGTGTGATAATCCTAGAATTTATTGTATTTTTATGAAAAGACAAACTGTGTCACCTACTGATGTGTGATAATCCCTAGAATTTTTTTTATTTTTATGAAAAGACAAACTGTGTCACCTACTGATGTGTGATAATCACTAGATTTTTTTTATTTTTATGAAAAGACAAACTGTGTCACCTACTGATGTGTGATAATCCCTAGAATTTTTTTTATTTTTATGAAAAGACAAACTGTGTCACCTACTGATGTGTGATAATCCCTAGAATTTCTTTATTTTTATGAAAAGACAAATTATGTCACGTACTGATGTATGATAATCCCTAGAATTTTTATTTCTTTTATGAAAAGTCAAAATATGTCATTTTCATATTCAATAAGTTAACAGCCCCGTCAAATTAGCGATGACTGGGTTCCCTCTGGGAAGGAATTTGGGTTTTGGGTTGGCAGGTCATCGCGTCGATCGTTTCCTCTACACTGAATATGCCGGATTTTTTTTTTTTTTTTTTTTTTTTTTTTTTTTTTTTTTTTTTTTTTTTTAGAAATTGGGCAATTCACGAGAATCCGCTTTTATTTTGGGATTTAGAGTGATTGGTTATTAGAATTCAATGGCAAAATGGGCAGTTCTGGACACAGTAACACAACAAAACATCTCACGATGCCAAGTTAAACCTGCGTTCTTCTATGGCTGAATGAACATCTACAGAATGACAGGCATAAAAAAAAATAATGAAAAGCTTGAAAAAAAAAACGGGCAATACATCTCAAGATGCCAAGTTAAACCATACCGTTCTTCTATGCTGAATGAACAATCTACAGCATGACAAGCTAATTAAAAAAAAAATAATGAAAAGCTTGAAAAAAAAAAAAAAACGGGAAAAAACAATACATCTCAAGATGCCAAGTTAAACCTACCTTCTTCTATGGCTGAATGAACATCTACAGAATGACAGGCATAAAAAAAAATAATGAAAAACTTGAAAAAAAATACGAGCAATACATCTCAAGATGCCAAGTTAAACCTGCGTTCTTCTATGGCTAAATGAACGTCTACAGAATGACAGGCAATAAAAAAAATAAAAAAAATAAAAGCTTGAAAAAAAAAACGGGCAATAATCTCAAGATGCCAAGCAAACCTACCTTCTTCTATGGCTGGATGAACATCAGAAAATGAACAAGCATAAAAAAAATAATGAAAAGCTTGGAAAAAAAAAGCGAGCAATACATCTCAAGATGCCAAGTTAAAAACCAACCTTCTTCTACGGCTAAAATGAACATCTACAGAAGACAAACATAAAAAAAAATAATGAAAAGCTTGAAAAAACAAATACGAGCAATACATCTCAAGATGCCTAGTTAAACCAGCCTTCTTCTATGGCTAAATGAACATCTATAGAATGACGAGCATAACAAAATAATTAAATGCCCAGCGTAGAGTATAGACTAAAATTAAGTCACATAATTTTCATGATACTTTTAACAACCTATAAGTAAGGGAATCAAATCTTGATTAATAAAGTCATAGAAAAGTAGATATTGGCTGCTTTATCATTAACCAAAAGAAAGCAAATTGTAATAAGCAATAAGCTTTATTTCCGAGACAATTCTTAGGAAAAAAAAAAACACTAACGTCCATTTGTCATAATCAAGAGTTGAGAGACGTAAAGCAAGTTTGAGAGAGAGAGAGAGAGAGAGAGAGAGAGAGAGAGAGAGAGAGAGAGAGAGAGAGAGAGAGAGAGAGAGCTGGTAATCTTGATGAGAGATACTGGAAAAAAAAACTTTCAAAGAGAGAATACATATAAGCAGCCTCCCGTGATTTGTCATTAACATGGCTACTAACATATTTCTGCCTAGTAGACTTCACTGGAGTAACATAAACTTATGTAATACAAAAATGTCCCCTGAGACATTTGCCACTCAAAGTTTTGTCATGAATTTAGCCTGAGGTTACTTTCAAACAAACCTGGGAACCAAAGCAAAGAAGGTTGTCGCCAGACAGTTTTCCATTTAAACCCATTTTTCAAATAAATAGAAAAATAAATAAATAAATAAAAGAACAAAAACTGCAATCTGAGGATAGTTGTATCCCCTCACTTCCACCTTTTTTTTTTAACTTGAAAGGAAATTCAAAGTAATTCCATATTGATTATATTGGTGACTTTTTTTCTAACATTCCACATCATAATTAGACATCAAAAGAAAAATGATGTTACTGCCTTATTTGCCGATTTGTGTTATGGAGCCACTGCGGTCTTCAGTGAGGCATTCGCACGACGCAGATTCTAAATGTCCATTGCATCTCAAAAAATACAGAGACCAGATTATCATGTCTCTCAAAGATGTCCGGAAGACGCCTAAGCACATTGTTGTTCTCTGCTATAAACAAAGCATGTATATATAGTCTCCGTGCAGCGGCTTCAAATACGCCTTTTTAGGTTCCGTCCCTCACCACAAAGAGTGATGAGGGAACCAATCAGGAAACGAAGTAATCTTCCAAATGCGTCTAGACGATCATCCCCTGACGCCCACCAGAACTGACCCCTCCCCTTCTCCCCAATCCCCCTCCCCCCCCCCCTGCCCCCTGCCTTTTCCTTCTCGGTGCTTGGTCGAATATGGGAGCTTTACGATACAGAGTTTCCGTTTCAGGGTCAGTTTCCGATGGTGGTTAGAGGGAGGGAGGGGGGGGACTGCTGTTGTGGAAAGGGGTTGGATGGGGGGTGGGGGGTTGTCCCCATACGAACCCTTCATCATTCCCTTCGGCTGCGACAGGGGACGACGGAGACGCTGACGACAGCGGCGACTGGCCACTATATCATAATCAACCTCGTGACCCCATTCGTTGAGGACAATGGTCCTGTGGCATATATTATTATATGAGAAACTGCGTCGACTTCTTCATTAGTACAGTACAAGGATCGATTTTCGATTCCCGCTTGAATAGTTCATTACCATTTTTATCGGAAATAGTAAATTATATTTTTTCGTGGTCGTAGAATGGTCATCATAACTTGGTTACCACAGGTTTTACTGCCACGGCCATTTACCGTATAATTTTTCACTACCATCTTTCTCCAAAGCCATGTTTCTTGTATAGCAAAGGACCCTTTGCTGATTCAGACAAAGGAACTCTCGTGCCCCCTCTACCACCCCCACCCTTAAAAAGGTGGGGGGGGGGGGGGGGGGGGGGGTTATAGTCCGTTTACCTTGGGATGACAACTGTATTTGTGGTCTATGGATGCTAGAAGTTCTATTCTGCTACTACTACTTCATTCTACCTGAGTACCTTCTCTCACTCATCCTTTCTTCCAAGGCATTTGAATTGTAAATATTCTCTCTCTCTCTCTCTCGAAAAAAAATTCTCCTCACTCTCTCTCTCTCTCTCTCTCTCTCTCTGTGAAATATCTTCCTTTCTTAGCTTCTGGGTCCTTTTAGGCCATGTATAATTTACATTTATTCATTCTCATTCATTAACTTCCGCTTCTTTTATATCCACTTCTCGTTCCCACTTCCCCCCCCAAAAAAAAATAATCACAAAAAAATTTCTCTTATATGTCAATCATTTTTATATTTCACATTTGTATTCTGTTTCATGTCTCTCATCACTGTCGACGAAATAGTGAGAGATAAAAGATTCAAGAAGACAGACATAGTATTTGCATACCACTTCTCATTTCAACCCCCCCCCCCCCCAAAAAAAAAAAAATCACAAAAAAATTTTTCTTATATTTCAATCATTTTTGTATTTGTCATTTACAGTCTGTTTCATTTCACTCACTGTCGGCGAAATGGTGAGAGATGAAGATTTCACGAGGACAAAGTATTTGCATATGCGGTTAGAAGGCAATCGAATGATAGTGGTGGTTTGAGATCACATACACAACCCTCTACTCAACCAGGCACAGAATGGTGCAGTCACCGGTAGTAAACATTTGGTGAAATAACTTCATTTCTACGCTTCTGGGTTCTTTTTAGTCCATATATAATTGACATGTATTCATTCTCATTCATTAACTTCGGCTTCTTGCCACATTTAATCCCCCCCACCCCCTCAAAAAACAAATGCAACAAAATTTCTCTTATATTTGTCGTTTACATTTAATTTCATACACGCCATTTCAGTCTAGCAACAGACTTAGTCTAATTATTCACTCATTAACACGTTTTCCATAATAGACACTCTTCTATATTTTGGTCACATGTTACCTATAATATACACTCTTCTATATTTTGGTCACGTGTTATCCATAATATACACTCTTCTATATTTCCAACTTCTGTCAACTGAAAGTGAACAACTCGAACATTTTTTTTTTTTACAAATCAGACCTCTGCAGTTGAAACACAAGGTCGTGGGCCTCATTCCACTTCACAACTTATCATGAATGAAATGCTAACAATTTGAAAACACTGTCAAGGAGCGCACAGAAATGAAAGAGCTGACTCGAAACAGGAGCGTAGTATAAAAAAAAGAAAGAAAGAAAAAAAAACCTGATTGAATTGTCAACTGTTAAGTTACAAATGTGTTGCGTCTTAGAGATAAATCCAGAGTTGAATGCTTAATCCTTTAATAATAATAATAATAATAATAATAATAATAATAATAATAATAATAATAATAATAATAATAATAATAATAATAATAATAATTAATAATTATAATAATAAGAATAATAATTTATATACATATGGGGAGATAATCCACAATGATGTAAGATGCTTATGTAATTATATATAAAATACATATTTCTTGTACAGTAAAATTAAAAGATTTCGACCATCAGCTTTAATTTACTGTACAAGAAAAAAAAAACAATATATACTATAATTACTACCACATGAAAGATTTTATATCATTGTGGATTATGTCCCCATTTACTTAAGAGTACGACATAGAGTACCTAGTTCCTGTATATATATATATATATATATATATATATATATATAGTATATATATATATATATATATATATTATATTAGTATATATTAGTCGACGCGATAAATCCTTAGTAAGAGTCAGCTCTGGGAAAGCAAAGTATATACTAAGTGTCAGAGCTGAATTGGAGATGAGCATTGCCTTCATGCAAGAAACGTTCCCGGGCATCAACCCTCTTCATGAACCTGCACAAAAGCATCATAGGAAACTCACTGACCACCTCAACGCGCAATTCCCTTTTATCTCGGAAGAGGCACGTATTATCGCGTTTGGTGGATTTTAAAGGCATTTCCTTTCCAGCGCTTCTTCAACTCAATCTAACCAGCATCTTCCTGGGTCTCCCTCCTCCTCCTCCTCCTCCTCCTCCTCCTCCTCCTCCTTCTTCTCAAGACTTCGGAATTATACAATATTCCTCCTCCTCCTCCTCCTCCTCCTCCTCTTCTCAAGACTTCGGAATTATACAATATTTCCACCAATCTATCCATCGCCTCCATTCTCTGCTTGTGGCCGCCAAGATCTTCATAACACTTCATCTTTTCCCCTATATACCCTTTTCCCGTTTCTGTACGTTTCTCGATATTTCTTCCCCCCTTTTCTTCTCGCGATATATTTCAACAGCTTCCAACTTTTTTTCTCTCTCTCTCTTTTTTTTATATTTCACTCACATGCAGCATTCACACTTCACATCCATTGAAGGGAATTTGGCCCAAAAATTCTCCCATGGATCTATCACAAGTTTTTTTTCTCTTGATCTATCTACAGTTTTTAAATATTTTTTATTTATTTTCTGGATCTATCTCAAGTTTTTTTTCCAAATCATTCCACCACGGCATATATATATAATATATATATATATATATATCTATATATATATATATGTATATATATATATATATATATATATACCATATATTTATACATATAAATAGTTTATTTAAAAAATTTATAATATATATATAATTTTATTATAATAGATATATACATACACACACACACACACACATATATAATAGTATATATATATATATACTATATATATATATCTATATATCTATATATATATATATATAAATAATATATATATATATATACTATATATATTATAAATATATAATATATAACATATAGATATAAATATATATATATAATATATATATATATACCCAACAAACTGCTACCCCTTTCGGGTTTCTGCTTCCACTCATTGAGTGCTTTCTGCACGAACTAGCCTTCTATTCCAAAACTGTTCCACACCCATTACCAAAGGAATTTGTCAGTCTATACCTCTCCTCCCCTTGATACTTCAAAGTTATGAAGAAATACTTATAATACCAAGGTTTCATACACACGAACCACCTTAAAAAAAACTCCTGCATACTTTCACTAACGATAAAGTTTAGAGCATATTTGCTTTATTTCCACTTCCTAACCCTCCAATCTCTCTGATTCCACGTTATGCCAGATGATTTTTTCAACAGTTTCTCCACCTTTTCTTTCTAAGAGAGTGGCTGGTTTGGTATTAAAGTTGGCCTGTGCCACATATAATCTTATTAACAGTTTCTCCCGTTTTTCTTTCCTAGAGAGTGGCTGGTTTGGTATTAAAGTTGGCCTGTGCCACATATAATCTTATTAACAGTTTCTCCCGTTTTTCTTTCCTAGAGAGTGGCTGGTTTGGTATTAAAGAGGGTTTGTGCCAGATAATCTTATCAGCAGTTTCTCCCACTTTTCTTTCTAAGAGAGTGGCTGGTTTGGTATCAAAGTGGGTTTGAATGAAGAGCACAACATGTCCTCTTGGCTATTTATTATCTTAAAAGATGGATTAGTGCGAGAAGTCAATGAATAAACATGATTTGTAAGTACAAGGTTGTCGGATAACCAAAGAAGGCATGCATGAAATGTTCATGGACTGGTGTTGAAAATGTGTTTTACGGTCCAATTGTGAAGATACACGACACAGACCACTGAAAGAGTTTTAAAATGGATGCAGATAAAATGGATGATAGTAATTGAAATAAATGATGAGTCAGCAACAATGTAAAGATGTTGCTTGGTGCATGAAAAAGACCTAGAAAAGAGAAGGATTCTCTTGAAAAAAATAAATAACGAAATAAATAAAAACTTGGCTGAATTGTATGATCGGACATCTGCTCAACTCTCCTTTATGAAGACGAGGTGTGAACGTAAGAAAAATGAACTGGAGGTGAGATGGTAATATGAAAATGTCGTGCAAATGTTTGTGAAAGTAACAAGACTGCTTCAAACATTCAAGATGAGATGAAAGAAGGGAGGAGGGCCAGACCTAAAAAGTGTTGGATTGAGGAACTGTAATGGAGGGGTCTTGATGCAGTAGTACCCTGAAGGAGGAAATAATGAATGAAACATGGGAGGGAAGGATGTTCAATATGCTGCTGATGAGCTCTCATGAAGGTGCATAACAAGACTAAGTTGTGGATGTTGCTGCATATCCTTATTTCAGCAATTACAGAAATGCAGCAGTGATTATTGTCTTGTGTTTATTCATATTTAAAGGATATGGCTCTTGCAGACGTATGTATGTTTTAAGAGCAAAGTCAATGGGAAAGACAACCTTTCTAGTAAGGCTTGAAGGATTGAATTGATTTGAATATAGAATTTAGGTCAAAGGCCAAGCACTGGGACCAATGAGGTCATTCAGCGCTGAAATGGAAACTGATAGTGTGGATGCTGACGCACTACGTAGCAATTAGCAAGCAATACTTATAGGGTTAGGTCAATAGCACGAGTCATGAAATATCTATGAAAATAAGTGGCTGTAGTAACTAACCCCGCAGAATACCTCTGTAAAATATAGTGAACACAGGGAGTTGCTGAAGATTGCTCATATTCGAATAGGACAGCGGTACTACAGTAGAGTAGAAAACACCATCCCTTCTGCTTCCATTATCCCCAGGTGACCATGCCATCTCTTTGCATTTACATTAATATCTTTACTGTGTATTCATATTCACACCTCTCATCTTTCAACCCTCTTTAGTCTATATTTAAAACAAACAGTTTACCTCGTCTACATTCACTTTCAATTTATCTTGCAACTGTATTCATCAGCTATACTTTCTTTCATAAAAGAGAAAGTCAAGCTCAGGCTTAACATTCTCTTGATGCAATGCGACTTCTGTTTCCAAAGACACTACATACTTCTCTTTAACTTTGCTGTCCCTATTCTACGATTTATCTCTTCTCTCATCTTACCATCGTATACCACAAGTGTCACCATATATATATATATATATATATATATATATATATATATATATATATATATATATATATATATATATATGTATATATATATATTTACTTATCACATCACCGTGATCCATATAAATCATTCGAGCTACAAATGTCCTTTATTATCTAATTCGCTCTACCTCGGAATTGATATATTTTCATATATGTAAACCGAAGAAGAATTTTTAGCTGATGATGATTTCGTTCTTTCGTGGGTTCGAACCACCGTCCAGCGGACAGAGACGAAATCAAGACGTCTGCTGGACGGTGGTTCGAACCCACGAGAGGACGAAATTATTATTAACCGAGGGGAATTTTTTAGTTGATAATAATTTCGTCCTCTCGTGGGTTCGAACCACTGTCTGGAGGACAGAGACGAAATCAAGACGTCCGCTGGACGGTGGTTCGAACCCATGGGAGGACGAAATTATTATCAACTAAAAAATTCCCCTTCGGTTCACATATATGAAAATATATCAATTCCGACGTCGAGGCAAATCAGATATTAAAGGACATTTGTAGCTCGAATAATATATATATATATATATATATATATATATATATATATATATATATATATATATATATATATATATATAAACAAATCGACCACTTTCATTCTACAGTCACCCGGGAAAGGCTTCTATGTCGTCGCCATTTCACCAGTGCCTAAAGCTCATTATTAGTACAGTGTAACACTTCACCATACTCGAATGTTAGTCAGTACAAACTGTACACTTACATCCCACGTTCTTATCCTTTAAACCAACATTCTTTGGAAGCTTGAATTTCAAGTCTTGTGAGGTGAGCTTATCTCTTGTTTATTTCTGACCTATCTCATCACTCCATAAAAAAATCACAGAAAAAGTAAAAAATGAAAATAAAAAAATGCACAAGAGAAAAAGTAAAAATGAAAATAAAAAAATGCATCCAGAAAAAGTAAAAAATAAGAAAAAAGAAAAAATGCACAAATAAAAAAGTAAAATATGAAAATAATAAAAAAAATGCGAAGAAAAAAGTAAAAAAAGGATAAAAATAAAAAAAAATGCACAAAGAAAAAGTAAAAAATAAAAATTTAAAAAATGCATCGGGAAAAAGTAAAAAATGCGCCGAAGTTTCTTCGGTGCAATCGAGTTTTCTGTACGGTGTATAATGCCCAGGCCACCGAAAACCTTGCTGAGGTCCAGATAATGGTGTATAAGCCGCGAGCCATGAAACTTTCTGCCACGACTCGGTGGCGGCCTGCCTTAAAGCGTTACCAGACACGCGCGATCAGGGCTAACTTTAACCTTACATGAAATAAAAACTAGTAAGGCTAGACGGCCGCAATTTGGTATGTGTGATGATTGGAGGGTGGATGATCAACATACCAATTTGCGGCCCTCTAGCCTCAGTGGTTTTTAAGATCTGAGGGCGGACAGAAATGATGTAGACGGACAAACAAAGCCATCTCAATAGTTTTATTTTACAGAAAACTAAAAATGGGAAAACCACGAAGACCTAAGACCTAACACAACCTTGTCTGAGACCTTTTTTAATTTTTTTTATTTCTTATAATAAATCATTCACTGCCATATTTACATATCCTACGGTATACCGCAAACAACGCGTTCATCAAAAAGTCATCGAATCGTTCGAAAAGAAGAAGAAAATCGCCCCCTCCCCCCACCACCACCACCAGCGGTTCCTAATCTCTTCTGGCTGCGACCCAAAATTCAGTTTGAATCAAACACGACGAGACCGATGTCATGAACTGTTTCTTATGTTTTTGAAACAGAGAAATTCGTGGATGTAAACATACGCGACTTACGAGAGAAGTTAACATTCCCTTATAATTAGAATTTGACTAACAAGTATAATTATACATAAGGACTGAATGCCAACTTTTATTTTAAAAATATGATCATTTTAATTACATATAACAAAGACATTCTTCATTCCGATTTACGAGAGAGAGAGAGAGAGAGAGAGAGAGAGAGAGAGAGAGAGAGATGAGAGAGAGAGAGAGAGAGAGACTCTTTAGGAGTACAAAAAAAAAAGT